>NC_048299.1:260504906-260805469 GCF_013100865.1 Trachemys scripta elegans
TCTGGCCCCCGGCTCAGCACCGCCGGCGCGGCCCCCGGCTCAGCACCGCCGGCCCGGCCACGGCCCAGCACTGCCGGCCCGGCCACGGCCCGGCCCCAGCCTGGCCCCCGGCTCAGCACCGCCGGCCCGGCCCCTGGCCCAGCCCCGGCCCCCGGCCCAGCACCGCCGGCCCCGCATGTCCTGATTTTCCCAGACATATCCGGCTTTTTGGGATTTCCCCCCAGACGGGGATTTGAAGCCCAAAAAGCCGGACGTGTCCGGGAAAATCCGGACATATGGTAACCCTAAGTATATGTATGTATTTCTGCCTCTTCTATCTTCTTGGACCCATTCCTCCCACTTACCGATTTAGTGAGCATAGCTTACAGTAAACTCAGTATTCATTAAAGATTCTGGATTCACAAAGAATTAAGGCCTAGATTTTGAAAATATTAGGTAGGTGTTGGTCTTCTCAATGTTGACAAGGCCTGAATGACTTAGGAGCCTAAGTTTCATTGTGAAAAGTGACTTAAGCAGTTAGGCACCTAAACCTCATTGACTTTCAATGAGACTTAAACACTTAGGGCCAGATTTTTAACTCCAATAGAGTTAGGCCCCTGAATGCCTTTAAAAATCTGTCCCTAAGTGCCTACCTCACATCTAAAGATAAGACCAAGGCTACTAAATAAACTGGGCTTTGTAACGATGAGCAGAGCAACACCTAAATACCTTTAAGAATCTAGGCCTTTGCTATTCCTTCACAAAACAAGTACAGCACAGTCAGTGGTAGTTCAAACTACACATCATCTCACTGTTATACCTGAAAGTTGGAATGGAGGGATCACCATTAGAGAAAACGAGATATTTGGTCCATTCTTTGTGGCCCATTCAATTTTCAGCTATCTGATGAGACTGCTATCAAATGCTAATTGTTTTTTCTACAATAATTGGGATGAGACCAGGTACCCATTTCCCATAAGCCTCCCAGTAGGTCTCAGATTAGTAAGGACTTTCAGTCACTCCCAGTCTGGGCTGGATTTAAAATAGTGACCACAAGTAAATGCCTCCATATTGCATTAGCAAACCCCTAAATCCAGCCACTCTTCCAGGCTTTTTGTTAGAATATTTTTTAAGTGAAATTATGAGTTTCAAATCCACAGCTTAATTTTAGCCACAGTATAATATTATTAAACTATGAAATAATAGTACATTGGATGGGATGAAGTATCAATAGCTGCAAGCCAAACCTACAGTTTGAATTTTCACACTGGTATATTTTCCCTGTCCCCTCTCCCTCATTTAATAGCATTGACCTGAACAAAGCTCATTTATGGTTGAAAAGTATCAGCAATTGGCCAAATGATAATTATTCCAGTTGGCTATAAAGATAGGTAATTTACATCTCCTTGTATATGTTGCACAGGATGGCTACAGTGTTTATGCTTGCAGTGTTTATTGATACCCTGTGGTAACTCATAATTGGATGGCCAAATTAAGAGTAATGAAGCTCATTGTTTGGTCAGAAAGGTTTTTCTTTTGGCATCTTACAAAAGAGTTTTAGACCTGGAGATAGAGTTTCTCCACTGGAAATTCTCCTCAGTCTTAGAAGTGCCTGCCAAGTTACTTCACTTGACTTTCCAATAAAACATTCCTCATGATACAAGAACTAGGGCAACCCATGGAAGATGGACAAGAAGTTGAAGAAGAAACAAGACTCGATCACGGGGAGTTCTTGTAACAATTTACTAATGTGGTTAAAAACTATTTCACACATTTCTTTAGTTTAAATGGGAGTCAGACATTTTTCACTGTGAACTCCCATGACAGGAAGGATTACTTGTTATCTATAAACCATGAAATGTATTTCTAAGCCTCCTGACGGCAGCTATAATCTGGATGACAACGTATAGCCTTTGTAGCATTATGAAGTTCAAGATCCAGGTGTCGGAAAACGTCAGCCAGTTTCCATTCTGTTTTAATAATGGAATAAAGAAAAACTCCACCCATCTTGTTCAGCTCAGCATTTGGAGGTTCAGAAGGTGAAATGCAATTCTCATTGTGTGGAAACTGTGAAATATACTTGTATTACAATAGGCTTTTGACTGCTGGAGGCACCAATGTTGATACAAGAATGTGACAGCAGCTGCAATCCTAGCAACAGAGAAGCGTAACAAAATAACTGTAAAATAATCTTTAAACCCCTCCCTGCGCCGATCTTGTCTCAATAAAATTAATGGAAAACTCCCAAGGACATCCATCAGACCAGGATTTGGTCCACTGACTGTGATGAGAGTTTGGCCCAAGGGACTGAGTAAAAAGAAGTAGGATTAGGCCCAATAAGAATAATTTATAATGAATGAAACAATTTATGGAAAAACGTGTTAGAAACATGAAAAAAGAAAAAGAAAAAATCTATTTACGATACTCAGCATTTGTGCACAGTTACCATTTAATGGCATTTGTATTTATCAGTTTCTCTCATTCACTATCAAGCTGTTAATGCTCGTCCTGATCAGCCCATGATGCAACCTCCATCATCCACTTGTCAAGTTTCCAAACAAGCACCTTCATGCTTTTTCCCATGCTTCCCCTCATGCTTGGGAGGTGCTCTCCATAAAATATCTACAAGCTACTTCATTAGCTACCTTCAGTTCCCTCCTCAAAATTCTCCTTTGCTATGATGCCTACAAAACACTTGACAACAGTTAAGCTCCTGGTATGCTGTGACTGCCCTCTATCACCGCTATTGTCCATTGTTTCCTTGTACTTGCACCCTCCCTCCACATCTGTCTGTGGCCACCTGCTATCTCTTACAATTTAAGTATAAGATAAGGTCCATGGGGAAGGATCGACTTTTTATTCTGTGCTTGTACCGCACCTAGGACAATGGGGTCCAGGTCAATGACTGGTGCTCTTAAGTGTCACAATAAAACAAATAATAAATAATAATAAACAGAATTTCCCCAAAACTTAAAATTGGAGATATCAGTGGTAACAGTAAACAGAAGCTAATGTTGATGTTTTAATGTCTATCATACCTGATCTGCTATGGGTCAGCTTTACACTCCAGCCAAATGCAGCAGTAGCTGCGATGTCCTGCCATGAGGCATAGGGAGAACAATCTGTCTGTGACATTGGGTAGATCTTTTGGTGTTGCGATGCAGCCATATATGGATGTTAACTCCAGACTCTACTGCTGTGGGGACCCCCTGACAATACCACCCTACAGAGTACTCTGTTTATGGCAGGAAGAGAAGAGGAGAGTGAGCTTGTACCCCACCCTGCAAAACAAATACAGCACAGGTGAAGTAAGAACTGGGGGAACCCTTGATACCACCCCTGCCTCTGTAGGCGGGAAAGAGGACTCCTGCTTCTCCAGAGAGGAAGCAGAGCCAAGTCACTCCTGGCAGAGGAAAAGGGGGCCTATTCCACTGCCCTTACCTTTCTTGGAGGAGAGGTAGTCCCCCTGCCACTGTGAGGCCACAATGCAGGGACTGGGCTGTGAAGGTGGAGCCACAGGGAGCCATATATCATAGTGAAACAAGGGCCCCTCATTGCCTTAATGAAGCACTGGGTTTGGGAGGCCCAGTGGATGGTGAGCCCTTGAAACTGAAAGCAGGTTTGTATGGACAACTTCATTCATCCCACCAGTAAATTTTTCCATGATATAAAAATCCTTGAGCTGGGAGCATAAAGTTTCAACAGTGCAAGGCTATCAGAGGAAAAACTTCCCACTCACCACATCATACTTCCAGTGTAAGTGCATAATATCTTCCATGGGCACTGTCCCTGTCGATCACAATCTACATTACTACATAAAGTACTTAGTCAAGATTTTCCAAAGTGACTAGTGATTCTGGGTCTTTTTGTTCTTTATGTATAATCTCTTGTGTCTATGTATGGACAAGTTTAAATTCTGTTTCTGCATTTCACTACACGTCAGTAACTATGGTCAAACTTAGGTGTTTTCTCTTTTTTGGCATAAAAGATCCTTAAACTGGAACCAAAACCAATGACTTATTTTCTTCCCACAAAAATCAGTGTTCTTTTGTTGTGGAGAAAAGCTGTGGTCTCATTTGAGACAGGATGCTAGGATACCGATACCACCTCTTAATCCACTGTTAAGCAATGAGTTGTAGCTTTGGTTTCAAAGTTTCAGGGCTTGGTTGCTGTTAATTGTCTGACAGAGGTTACGATAATACACAGCCAAAGCAAGAAGTGGTGGAAAACATATTATGTGTCTCATACTTGCACACACAAGCTTTATTATACTCATCACAGAGACAGGCATTATTTTTGGAATGAATTACTTGAGGAACTCTGCAGCATCTTATCCCTGACTCCAATCTAAAATGATTTTAATGGTCAGAAATCCAAACACTTAACTAGAAAAACAAACTTTGAGGTAGAACCTTGCGAAGTTCCTAGAGTAATTTAAACATTAAACAAACTTGCCACCACTGCCTTAGCCTCTCTTGGATGAAACTTGTTTTAATTTTGATTTAATAAAGTCAAAATAACAGAGTACGGAAATTTGCTGGGAAATGGGGGTGAGCCTCCCATCATGTACTGATCTTGTTTCCAGTTTACTATTTTACCATTGAATAGCCAGGGGATCTATGATTCTTCTCACATGGGCTTCAAAGAGTACAAATTGTGGCTTGTGGTCACCACTATCCCAGGGCTTTGAAATCCTATATATGAATCTGGTAGGACACTCAGATGCCATGGGGATGAATGTAGAATAAATGTAGGAAGAATGGATTGATGGATGGATGGCTATTGCTCTGCCATAATACCCAGCACACCATTTATTCTTTTTATAGAACCCTTGCACAACAAAAATGATGGTTCAGAGGTTAGAGGGCTAGCCTTGGATTTGGAAGACTGGCTTTCAATTCCCGGCTCTACCTCAGATTTCCTGTCTGTCCTTGGGGAAGCCATTTTGTCTTTATGCCTCAGCTATTGGGGGTTATAGAGGTATTGTGAGGATAATTACTATGTTAAGATAATGAGGTGCTCAACTACTACTGTAATGGGGGTCATATAAGTGCCATAGATAATCAAAAATCAAAATGAGTGCCAAATAAATAGCATTATAATTCCCTACATGCAGAAAGACAGGTTTCAGAGTAGCAGCCGTGTTAGTCTGTATCCGCAAAAGGAAGAACAGGAGTACTTGTGGCACCTTAGAGACTAACAAATTTATTAGAGCATAAGCTTTCGTGGACTACAGCCCACTTCTTCGGATGCATATAGAATGAAACATATATTGAGGAGATATATATACACACATACAGAGAGCATTAATTGGCCTCTCAGAGTTGGTAAGACAACTCCCATCTGTTTATGCTCTCTGTATGTGTGTATATATATCTCCTCAATATATGTTCCATTCTATATGCATCCGAAGAAGTGGGCTGTAGTCCACGAAAGCTTATGCTCTAATAAATTTGTTAGTCTCTAAGGTGCCACAAGTACTCCTGTTCTTCTTTCTACATGCAGAAAATGTCCTTCATTTTGAGAAGGATCACTCAATCCACTCAGCTATTTAAAAAGTGTTATTGAAAGTCAGCCATATCTTATGCTTTAAGACTTGACTTATGAAAGATAAAAAGAATTAAATATGTATCACTTACCTAAAGGTTAGCTATGCACAGTTATTTGAAAGTCAAAGTAGAGCTTGTCAACATTTTTCTAACAAAAGGATGTTTTATTGTTGAAAAATGGCTTTTTTGAAAACAAGAAATTTGGTGAATAACTTGAAATATCAGGTTTTTTTTTCAAAAAGATTTTACAACATTTTGATTGAAACCATTATCAAAACTCCATAGGATGGATTTGGAGCTTCTTTGTCATAATTTATTAATTCTGTATGTGATCTGGTTATTGGGAAATGTACTTACTGTGTGAATATGTTGGTGTAGTTTGATAGGCTGTTGGAAGAAAAGCAGAAAGCATAACAGTAGGTCAAGAAAAGCCACAGTCTGATAAACCTCACAGGATGGATGAGAAAATGCCTTTGAATATCCTACCTCCCAGTTTTAGCCAAATTACAAAGCTTGTTTTGCCAGTGCTGGGGGGGGGGGGCAGCAGATCAAAAGCAATTAAAGACAGTCTCTGTCCAGAGTTCGGGAAGCTGTTGCTGAGAAGCTGTTCAGTCTGACACACATACACACTCAGCTAGGCCAACCAGTTAGGCCAGCCTCGCCACTATCCCAGAATGGATAAGACTTTAGATAAGATAGATATGTTTATACACTGTTGTTTTAACATCTCTTTTGTTATGCTTTATTCTTACTGTTCAGATTAAACAATACTTTGTGTTTAAAAAGGCTGTCTGGTCATCCTATTCATCACTGGTCACAGACACTCAAATCGAGGACCCAAAGGGACTGAACCCAGTTGGACCGCCTAGGTAAACCAACATATTCATATAGTAAACATCCCAATGACCAGATCACATAGAGAAGTCATAAATTATGACAGAGCAGCTCCAAATGCGTCATGCTGAGTTTAGAGAATTGGATAATTCCATCCCAGGAGAGGTAAAGACACAAGGCCCGACTCCTGAGAGGATTCACTCAGAGAAAGAGCAGAGAGGGAACAGAGGAGCCACTAGCTGTGCAGTCAGACTTTCCAATTTGTTAAACAAAAAATTCTCACAAAAATAGACTCCTTAAAAAAACCCTACATTTATCTCTTGCACGAGGAGTCATTTTGCCAAACATCACACTCAAATATAAAAATCCTGAGAGTGACAAAGAGCTAGCTCAACTTGAATTAAGACAGAAGTGCAAGTTTTTTCTGAATGATCAGCAATCTCCCCTACTGAGACCTTCAATGATTCATCTTTGGTGGTGGACAAAACCTATCTTTGAACAGCTACTAGCTGGGTTGTTTTCTCCATGGGCAGTTCAATGGGTTCTCACCAAGTACAACAAGGTAGAAGCACCAGTGGCTGCCACTTCCCGCAGCTCCCATTGGCCGGGAACAGCAAACCACGGCCACTGGTAGCTGCGGGCAGCCGTGCCTGTGGACGGTCAATGTAAACAAACTCTTGCGGCCCGCCAGCGGCTTACCCTGACGAGTTGCGTGCAGCCCGCAGGCTGCAGGTTGCCCACCGCTGGTCTAAACAGAACTGAGGGAACTCTGTGCTACTATGTGAGCAAATGAATAACTCTGATTCATGGGCCTGTTCCTGGAACCACTGACCAGAAAAGAGCAGACACAGCTAGAGGTATTCCCCCCCACCCACCTCCAGGGTCAGCTTAGTCCAAGGCTTTCCCCTGGTGTGGAAAACCAAATCACAATAAGTAAAGGGGGTTACCAACGACCCAAGTTCCACAGGATACTTCCTTCTCAGGTTGTCTCTGGGGTGAGTCCTCCCTTCCCTCAGGGAGGGCCCCTGGGGCAGTTGTGTTAGAGTCTTAGGCTTCCCTCTGTCTGCTCTGCTCTGCTGGAGCTGTGGGCTGCAGGTCTGCTCACCAGGGCCGTCCTTACCCATACACAAAGTACGCAACTGCGTAGGGCACCAGGAAATTTGGGGCACCTGTGTGCTGCTCCAGCCCCTGCTCTGGCTCTTCCCCAGGGCTCCCGCCTCTGCTCCGTCCCCGCCTTTTCCCCACCCCGCCCTCACTGCCCTGAGGACTCCAGAAGCGGTTGGGCCTGCACTCACCGGAAAGTAGAGCGACCTGCCCCCAACCTGTTCCACTCCCCTGGCTCCCAGCTGCGCTGCCGGTGAGTGCGGGGGGTCAGTTCCCCCCTCCCCCCAAGCCTGGGAGCCAGGGGAACAGAGCAGGCTGGGGCCGGGTTACTCCACTCCCCGCACAGAGGCCTGGGGTGGGGCCCCACACAGCCCCTCCTTCCCCCGCTTACTCCCCCGGAGTTCGGGGCCCCACACAGCCCCACCGCTGGTAGGCTGCATAGGGCACCAAAATAGCTATGGATGGCCCTGCTCCTCACGTCCAGCTCTGCCACCCAAATGAGCTAATTCCCTGCCTTTTAATTCCTTCAGAAGATGGAGCATTTGCTGCAGGTGTGATGGGGCAGGGTTGGCTAAGCCGAAAATAATCACTTAACCCCTTGTTGCCCAGTGTGGGGTTTGTACACCCCATCACAGGGCCTTATGCAAAGGACTTGTATGAAATAACAGAGATCCTAGCAGGAAAAGTAGTATGTGGTCCTATAATTAAAGACTCTCTTAATTAGTAATGGACAACATTTTTCAAAAGTATTGACAAATGGAGGAAATATTTTTACTTTACAATCTTAATAATGTTCTCCTTACATAATTATTTTGTGTGTAGTTTATTATTTAAAGTACAGATAAAAGTGTTCGTAGCACTTTACATTCATACAATAGGTTAGATCACTCCCTAAAGATCTTCTAATCTAAACAGACGACACAAATAAAAGAGGGCAGGAAAAGCATGTTGCACAAAATGTCTATTATATTTGATTTGGTTAGGTTGGTTTCACCCTTTAACACCCGACCTTATTATATTACAGAACATCCCTCAACCATTATTCTTTGTACCTAATGGTTCAGCTTCATAATATGTATTTAGCTTTCCGATCTTTGTAATAAACTTCCTTCCTTTCACCCTTCCCCATTCCTTTACCTAAAGCTGGTTAGAAAATGAGGATTTAATCCATGAAGAATTTTGATGAACATGAACAAAAAATTTTCTATCAAAATTATCCACAGTTTTGATAGAAAGTTGTCAACCAGCCCTACTTGTAACTTATTCCTACATTAAAACTCTATCTACAATTAGACTTTCTCCCTTTTCTCCCTCCTAGGAAAAGAACTGATGGATTCTCCGATTAACTAACAGTAAGGGAAACAAAAGCCATACTTCATACATTTACTGGATATCTTTGCATTCCTATCTGAAACAATAAAAAACCCACATTATATGTGATTAAAGATTTAATCCTATGACCCCGCTCCAAACTAAAGCACATTAAAGTAAGTTCTAGAAGTCTGTCTGTACAAGGAATATAGAATCATGCCATATATGTAGATATTTCTGAGAATGAGGACTAATCATTGTGAATAATCATAGAGTCATAGAAATCGGAGATGGAAAAAATCTCTTAAATCATCCCCCTCCCATGAAAGGGCTTTCTCCAGTCTCACTGTAAGTGACTCAAACAGTGCAGTCCACCACTTCCTTCGGATTATTATTGTATACTCTGAATGAACCTACTGTAAAGAATGTTCCCTTTCAAGCAGGTTCAATTTTCCTTTGTTCCATTTAATCCCTTTATTTCTAGGTGTACTGCAAAATAGCATCCTAAATAATTACTTTCCTTCTTTGTGGTTTTATTCTTCAAATACTTACAAACAATTATCAAAGCTGCTTTAGTAGCCATTTGGCCAAATTCTGAATATACACATCTCTTAATCTTTGCTCATCAATCAAATCCCTTAAAACAAGAACTGCTAATGAAGGCTGTTGTGAGGGCTCTTTAACTAATGTTTGTGAAGCACTATACAGATGAAGATTGTTCATATAGGTCCTAAGTACTATTTTTATATGGACTATCTCAAATAAGTAATTCTCTTACACAGAGAATTACTGCATTTGTTTAGGTAGCCAGTAAATACATTCGATAGTTTAAAAGAAGACACTTGTAGAAATAAGGCTTAAGTGTTAAGCCACCAGAGTCAGTCTTTTCTGTTCTCGTTGTTTCCTGATCTTTGATATTTTACCTTGATTTTGAGCTGCACATTACTTTATCTATTATCCTCTACTCTAGCACCTTAATCCATGAGAAACTCCACTACAGTAAATGGAACTTTTTGTGGAGAAGGTTCTACTCATTGTAAATAAAGGTATCACAATCTGGCCCTATCCTGTTTAACAATTCTGGATCTGGCACTAGTACTTATTCATGGCCCCAAGATGGTTAGCAAGAAGATCTCTCTCTCTCTCCCTATGTTGCCCAGTGCATAAGGCAGATGCAGATGATACTGACTTCCTTTCTAAAGGACTTTGAGACCTACTCATGAAAAGCTCTATATAAGAACTAGGAACTAATAAAAGGCAGAAGTTTCATTTACAGTAATTATTTAGAATCATAGAAATGTAGGGCTCGAAGGGACCTTGAAAGGTCATCTTGTCAAGCCCCCTGTGCTGGGGCTGAGGACCAAGTAAACGTAGATCTAATGTTTTCCCAACCTGTTCTTAAAAACCCCCAAGGATGGGGATTCAACAACCTCCCTTGGAAGCCTATTCCTGTGCTTAACTATCCTGATAGTTAGAAAGTTTCTCCTAATATCTAATCTTTACTTTAGACTAAGTCCATTACTTCTTGTCCTACTTTCAATGGACATGGAGAACAATTGATCACTGACAACTGATCCCGGTCCTCTTTCTTTAAATACTCCACATCTCAAGCACAAATTATCGCCCTCTTCCTCCAGCACTTGAACTATAGCAGGGGTTCTCAAACTTCATTGTACCGCAACCCCTTCTGACAAAAAAAATTACTACATGACCTCAGAATGGCGGACCAAAGCCTGAGCCCGTCCAATCCCTGCCACCACCTGATCCAAGCATAGAAGTAGCCGCAGCGCTCTCTCTTCTGGAGGTGGTGGCTCTGCAGAGCCCCCACTGTCTGTCATGAACCATCTGGCCCTAAAAATGTGCAACAAGTGAGGAGGAGAAATGATAGGTCTACAAAAATTTGAAGGGTGCACGTCTGAAAGATTCACATCAAAGGTAGTGAGGAATTATCTAGTGTGGTGCTTGGGTTATCAGTAGGAATAACCTGGATGAGATCAATGGGTGGTGAGGGGAGGGGAACTTGGACTAAATATCAGCAGAAAACTCCCTGACAATGAGATTTGTTTTAGGCAGTTCTGGGGAAGAGTTGGAAGCCTGGATTGCTTGGGATTTTTAAAATTAGGTTGGCCAAAACACTAGAAGATCTACTGTAGGGAACAAGCATGTAGTGACAGGGCAACAGATGTTCCATCTCAAACCCATGTGATTCTGTGATTAATTACTTTCTGCCTGTTTAAACCCCTTTGTAGTTTTAATTAGATTACAATGTTTACTCCTTGTCCTTGAGTGATGTGCATTGTTGCTGAATTGTTAAACATTTGCTGCATTTCACCCCAGAAGTGGCTGTTCTGCTGTAGGGGAATAGTGACTCTTCCATAGATAGGGGAAGATTTTCAAAAACACAAATGAGCATTATTGAATGATTTCCCTTAGGAACTGGGTGACTAACTGCACTTTGTGCCTTTGAGAATCTCCCCTACAGTTTATAGAAATTCACTTTGGCATAAAAGACACTGTATACAATTACGCTGTCAGAATATTATTATTATTGTGTTTTCCCATTTTAGGAAGCTTGTAGAGACATCAGATACATTGGCCTTCTTAGACTTTAGGAGAGGGACCTTCATTTATGTTTGTACTGCACCTAGCATTGTGGGGTCCTGATCCTGTTTCACCCATCTGGTCACAGCTGTAATATAAATACATATTTAGCAGTAATGAAAATCAGGTTACCTGATCACAAGTGTGTTTCAAAGATGACCAGAGAGCACATTAGAGGTCAGGATCAAAAATTGATGCATCCGAAGAAGTGAGGTTTTTACTCACGAAAGCTTATGCCCAAATAAATCTGTTAGTCTTTAAGGTGCCACCAGACTCTTTGTTGTTTTTGTAGATACAGACTAACACGGTTACCCCCTGATACTAGAGGTCAGGATGTTTACTTTGGATTCAATGATACCCAATGGCAGCAATTCCAGTAATCAATGGCTCTAGAAAGATCTTTATTCAAACTTAACTGATAGATGGCTGAGGCTCTAGACTAGACATCAAGCCAGATTTTCTCTTGAGAGAAACATGCAAACTGCCCAAATTTTGATCTGCTAGTGACAACTATTTGCTTCCGGAAGTGTCCATTCATGACCAACATACACAGTGTTCAGATGAGAATGTCCACGTCACTCGTTCAGGGGGTGCATATGACTCACCTCTTCTATGCAGGTTTCTTCGTATTAATATTCAGCAAATTGTTCTCCAGGGAAATATGGACAGTGTGGACTGGGTATTCATAATTCCAGTAAAGCCCCTTCGGTGTGAATAAGTTTAACCAGGTGATAAACCCAGCACTTTTAGAGTGTCCTAAAATGTAAGATTCGTAATGAAAAATAATAAACAATATCTAACATTTAAAACACCTTTCATCTCAAAAGATCTCTCAAAGTGCTATGTCCACTTCACATACTGATTATTTGCTCAGATTTGGTTCAAACTGTATCTACACCAGCAGATCCTTGCTTCTCATTTTTGGGTGCCCAAATGTAGGCACTAAGCAGCTGATATTTAGAAGTGCTGAAAACCTACAACTCAGATTGAAGCTAATGGGAGCTACAGGTGCTCATGACCTTTGAAATTCAGGCAATATATTACTCAAGTTGGGCATCCAGAATTATTGGAAACTTTTGAGAGTTTTGTCTTAGTGTCTTCTCTGTCTTGAGTATACACCGGTGTCTCACTCTCTGAGGTTCTGAGAGTGGTAATATTGTGCTGCTATGTTCTGGAAAATGTTGCCATATTAATGGTGAACATTAATTCTCATCATTCAAGGTTACAAGGAAACAGAATCCAAAGTACCTCAAGACTCACTTTTGAAAGCCACTGCAGAGAATAATATTTGATGAATGTCTATATTTGAAATCCACACCTTAGTGATATTGCAGATGACCAAGACCCAAATACCCCTACACAGTTGCTATACCTACATCTTGGATTGTCTGTACATTAACAACAGCCCTTGTTGTTAATGTACAGACAATCCACTTTTCTAGTTTAAAGAGATTATGTTAGGTGGCATCCATAATTATAGAGTTCCAGGGAAGAAACCCTTGCAGACTAATTATAATTGTATATTGTAAATACCATGTTAAATATAACTAATTTGAACATGCAATGCCTCTAACAGTTCTTCAGCCCTTCATTCCATCAAAATCTGCTCTCTGAAAGGAACCTGTTTGATCATCCTGTAAAGGAGAAGGCAGACTTTCCTTTTCCCACAGGCATATAATTGCACATTCTGTATACACAATTACCTGGAGCCAGGCAACAGAAAATGGAAATGGTACAAAGAGGACATACTGCCAAGTACTGTTTCATTTCCTTTCTCTACTAACTTTTCATAACACTGTTTTTTTTTCTTGTGTTCATTGGCTACGATTTGATTTATGGGGAGAAAAACATTTATATAATATCTTTGGAAAATCCGTTTGACAAGTACCTTCCCTACATGTCTTTGTCTACAGTATAAGAACATGTAGGAGATGTATTAGGTATTACAGTGTTTGAAAGAAGGATAAATGCATAATGACAGATGAAAGTCTAGGATAAATTATTGATGTATTTCACTGTAGTTGCAATTAAATTCCAATGAAACAGTTAATACATCAAAAAATTTGACATAAATTCTTTATTATTTTAAATATTGGACAAACAGGACAGTTTTAACCCTTTCTAGAAGTAAGCAGTATGTATGGTTTCATAGATATCACCTGTGTCATGGAGGATCAGTAATATGTGTATTCAACGTCACGTGTTTTGACACTTAAATCCTTCTAAGGGTGACAGTACCTATTGAGCAATGCACACCTCTCCTCGGATTTGAATGAAGGACTTAAAGATCCAAAGGCTGTAACTGTAGGATTTCACTTAAGGAATGTCTTGCATGCTAGTCGCCTTCCACTTCCAACCCTCTATAACTGGAACATGAGCGTACATTACCACTGGTGAAGAGTTTATTCTTCATTAGCTTGTCCACTGTTGTTGTGTATCATTATTAACATAGTTCACCCTTACCATGAGGCACTCTACAAATCCCCTCCAGCCTCTACCTCTAATTATGCTACATCCCAGCCCAAACTGTGCCCCATTCTTGGCTCAAGATTTTACCTCACTGCCCCTTTTGTCTCCTCCTTCCCCTCCCAAATTCATACCCTCATTTATGCTGCCTCTTGTGCTTTGAATAGCCCTTACTAATCTAGAACAAGCTCCTTCCCTCTGTTTCTTCCAATCATTTCTAAACCCCTAACTGGTTTGTGAACCCAACCTGTGTTAATGTGTACCTCACCTATTGTGGATTCTTTATACTGGACCTACTTTGCCTTTTTTCTGTATTTTGGTTTGTATTCTTTAGCTGCTATAATGTCCTATGCATGTCTACATTACTATAGTCATCATAGCGGAAGATGAGAATGATAGGCCCTATAATTAAACACAGCACTCATTATTTCATCTTCTGATGGCTCTTTATCTATAATTTACCTTACTCCATAATTTAAACATACCATGTCATATCATGTCTTTGGCCATACCCGGGTCACTTGTCTACATTTGAAGGATGACATTCACAACACATTCAAAATCAGTGCAAATGGCAGTGATTTTGATATTTCTGAGTATCTGTTAGCATGCGGGATGGCTAGCATCATTACTCTGAGATGATGGAGGTCATGCCGGGTGACTCTGTGGTAGCTGCTAAGCAAATCATGCAATGTAATGAATGCTCTGTAGTTGTTTTATAAGAGGAAAATGCAATTTACTTGTCCCTGCTGTATATTTCTAATTCTTTGTGCATGAGAATCTCATAATTAGCAAGGCCATCCTGGAAAACAGAGCAAGGGCTTGCAAAATTCCATTCTTTGAAACAAGAGGCAGTGTGGCCTGGGGGAAAAAACACTGGGCTGAGACTCAGGTGACTTGGGTTCTATTTGCAGCTTTGCGGTGACTTTGGACAAGTCATGTCACCTCTCTGTGCCTCAGTTTCACCATCTGTAAAAGGGGGATAATGGTACTTATTTCCTTTGTAAAAGTGCCTTGAGGTTTACTGACGGAGACTCTATCCTGGGGAGCACTGACTCTGAAAAAGATTTGGGAGTTGTGTGGATAATCAGCTGAATGTGAGCTCGCGCTGTGGCCAAAAGAGCTAATGTGATCCTTGGATGCATAAACAAGGGAATTTCCCGTAGGAGTACAGAGATCATTTTACCTCTCTATTTGACACTGGATTGACTGCTGCTGGAATATTGTGTCCAGTTTTGGTGTCTACAATCCAAGAAGGATGTTGATAAATTGGAGAGGGTTCAGAGGAGAGCCGTGAGAATAATTAAAGGATTAGAAAACATGCCTTATAATGATAGACTCAAGGTGCTGAATGTATTCAGTTTACAAAATAAGAGGTTAAGGTGGTGGCTTAACTGCTGTCTATAATTACCTATATGGGGAACATATTTAATAATGGGCTCTTCAGTCTAGTAGAGAAAGGTATAACATGATCCAATGGCTGGAAATTGCAGCTAGACAAATTCACAATAGAAATAAGGTGTAAATTTTTACAAATGATGGTAATTAACCCTTGGAACAATTTTACAAGGGTCATGATGGATTCTCCATAACTGACAATTTTTAAATCAATAGGGGATGTTTTTTCCAAAAAATATGTTCTAGGATTTATTTTGGGGATTGTCTATGGACTGTGCTATACAGGAGGTCAGACTAGATGATCACAATGGTCCCTTCTGGCCTTGGACTCTATGAATCTATGAATAAGACATAGCTCTTATTATAACCAGGAAATGCCTAAAAGAAACATTTGAAATTGCTAAAAAGAACATTTCTATGGTACTGTACTTAAAACTGGACATAGTAGTAAGGAATATACTGGAGGAAAAAATTCTGCTTTGGCAGAGAAATAGATAAGATGATTTTACAGATCTTTTCCATTACCTGACTTCAGAGAGTTCCACTTGTATTGAAAATTACCATTGTGAATCTCAGTTTGATGAGATTTAAAATTAATACATCTTTGAGAGGCTGGATTTATCATAGTAACACTAACTGAATCTTTATTACCACGATTCTTAGGCATTGGTGAAGTACAAATGCACTCGGGAAACACATAAACCTATACATGGATTGGGGTGATGCTAAGGGAAAAAATCATGAACTGCAAATGAACAAATTAAGTCCAGACACTCAAATCCTACCGAACAGATACACCTCTACCCCAATATAACGCTGTCCTCGGGAGCCAAAAAATCTTACCGCGTTATATCAAACTTGCTTTGATCTGCCAGAGTGTGCAGCCCCTCCCCACACCCAGAGCACTGCTTTACCGTGTTATATCTGAATTCGTGTTATATCGGGTCGCGTTATATTAGGGTAGAGGTGTATGTGGAAAAGAGAAAGGAACTCAGGTGGTGTTATGGTGATATAAGATTAGGGGTATTAACCTTGGTGTCCTCACCAAATTCCAACTTGGTTGGAATAGCACTCAGCCAGTTTGCATCCCACTATTTCAATATTAGCTGAGTCAAGTATTCTTCACTCCCTCTAGACTAACTGTGCACAGTTAAGCAGCCAATGTATTTCAGCACACAGGTCCCCGCGTTTCAGTGGTGTTTGCAGTGACTTTGACTTTGGCTCCTCCACCATTGAGCTAGCACATCAAAAATAGTTGTGCAATCATGGTAGCAGCAAGTGGCAGCATGGGATAGCTGCCCCCAAGCGCAAATTGACAGTGACGCTCTGGGTACATACTTGGGGTTAGGGGAGGCTCTTTGGTTTTTGCTGCCCCAAGCACTGCAGTCAGGAGGCTTTCGGCGGCACACCTGCGGGCGGTCCACTGGTCACGGAGATTTGGCAGCATGCCTGCGGGAGATCCACCGGTACCGCGCCTTCAGTGTCCCCGCCGCCGAATTGCCACCGAAAGCGTGGGACCGGCAGACCTCCCGCAGGCATGCCGCCGAATGCAGCCTAACTGCCGCCCTCACAGCGACCAGCAGGCCGCCCCCCACGGCTTGCCGCCCCAGGCACGTGCTTGCTGCGCTGGTGCCTGGAGATGCCCCTGCTTGGGGTGGCTCAACTATGTCCCACCCACCACCACTTCCCAGGCAACTGCAGCAACCCTACTGCCTTTAGCGTGCTAGCTACTGGAACTGGGAATCACACCCCCAAGCTCTGAGTGTAGATGAAGCCTGTGAGGATGGCACAATCACCCCTGGAGCTCAGATTGATGCAGGGGATTGTGCATCATGGTCCTTTCATGCAGATCTGGGATGAAATCCTGACTCCACTGAAGTCAATGTCAAAACTCCCAGATCTTCTGGCCAGTGCACAACGGGAGTAGGAGCAGGGCCAATCCCTTTCAGTACCTGCTTCAAAGGGGTGCTGTGATAATTAAATAGTTATTGTTTCAAACCTATATTGAAGATAGAAAGTCCTATACATTAATTACTATTACATCATCTGTAGTACAGCTACAGAAAAGATGGATGATTCATTTGGGAGCTAGGAGCCTAAGTGCCTTTGAAAATCCCACCATGTGCTGTTGTATTCATTTAGCTGGAATAAATAGGCCCAGGGTGTTAACATAATCCAATCACTGCCCAAAATTAAACAGTGTTAAATAAGATTTGGCATTTGGTACACAGAGACATTAGCTTGTTTAGTGCCTGGGCAAACACACCATTAAAAATCCATTTAATCTTTTATTAACGATAAAGAAAAGTATTATATAAATATAAAGTATTAAGTAGGGCTTTCATTTTAACAACATCACTTGTTTCCTTTCCCTTTAGCTGGAGAGAGTTGTAGAAGGAAAACTGACAATCTGTTAGATGGTATTAAAGATGATAATGGTCCTTTTGGGGAAAAGAGAAGTTAGCTGAGATAGGTTGGACCTGTTGTTAAAGGCCAATCCTATTTCGTTCCAGGTGATGTTTGGGATTCAGCTGAAAGCAGTAGAGATGGTTATGTCAACTAGATCCCTCTCTCTCTGGCCAAGTCTGACCAAAACATCTCTCAGGGCATGTCTACACTTACCTCCAGAGCAATCGATACAGCGGGGGTCGATTTATCGCATCTAGTGAAGACACAATAAATCAACCACCGAGCGCTCTCCCGTCGACTCCGGTACTCCACCGGAGTGAGAAGCATAGGCAGAGTCGACGGGGGAGCATCAGCAGTTGACCAACTGCAGTGAAGACACTGAAGACATTCACGTAGCTGAAGTTGCGTAACTTAGATCGATCCCCCTCCCTAGTGTAGACCAGGCCTCAGTATTAGGACAAAGACCCAGGGTCCCAGGAGACCATGGGGGTGACAGCCATGATGGGGAAGCTTGTTATAGCAGTTGTTTTTTATCCCCAAATTTTCCTTCTTTAATGAACTAAAAGGGAGTGATGAGTGGAATAGTCCATCCCCTCATTATATTGTCCACCAATTAGATCTAATATCCAATACACCAATTTGGATCATTAATTTCTAGACCCACATTTTCTTGTTTACCAGGCATGATCTAAACACAGTTGTTGAGTTATATCAGTAGGCCTTTTTGTTTGGACTAATTCAGTCGTTCAGTCTTCCTTTTGGACCTTTTCCCATCCACATTTGTAATTATATGATATTGTGACAGCCTATGAATGTTCATATACTTTTTACAGTTGAGCTCACTATTAGGGTAAATCTGTAGGCCCAGTTATCACAACAGGGCCTATCTATATCTTTAGGTGCCTAAATACCTTTAAAAACCTGGCCCTGTTATTCTCTGTGCTTCAATTCCCTATCTTTGAAACTGGAATAATAGCACTTTCCTATTTACAGAAAGATTGTGAGAATAAATATAGTCAGTGTTTTCATATGCTACAGTAATGGGAGCCATGTAAGTACCTAAGATCGATAGAGAAAAATAAGGGGAAAGAAAAAGTTGCAGTTGTGTGATTGTGCCTGTAGAGGACAAAAGAAAAAACCCTAAAGGAAGAGAAGTGGAAGTAAAGCATCAGCAGTTGGTTGTAGCTGTCACAGAGAGCTAGAGCATTTACCGTAAATGGCGGAAGGTACTGCTCCTTGCTGAACTGTGCACAGAAGTCAGGTTGCCTTAATATGCTAGGAGACTGATGTAAGAGTCTTAAATACCTCATCCCTGTCATTACTGTTGTCCACCCGGTGTATACTTGCACCTCATTATAGTAGAATCGGCATGAATGGGCTATAGACTGTCTGCTCTCTCCTAATCTCACCTTGGTCATCAAGATGGAGACCAAAGAATCTTCTGCTGGCAACCCCTCAAACAATGTTGTCTGCAGTAAAATGGGATTCATGAAGTGGGCTGTCCAAGTGATCTGGAGCATATTAGGGTAAAAAGAAATGATGTTGTGCAGTGAATTTTCATCCACTGAAATGCGCTCTAACGCTTATCAGCTATTTGGATAAGTCGGGCCTGCAGTAATATAAACTGACCAACAATTTGTGGCTCCATGAACCCTCAGCCACCCTTAGAGAGAACAAGAATGGGCATACTGCAAAGAAGCAACCACACAAGAAAGAGGAATTCCTGGCTTAAGGAGGCTAATTCCAGATTAAATAACTAATTTCTGTTGTGTGTTTTTTTAGTGAATGTAGTACTCTCAGAAGCAGCTAAATAGACAGCTCTGGATCCTGTAGTCCTCTTGTTAGTGTCAGACAATGACCTGCGTGAAGTTTTCCAGTGAAGGAAACAGAGAGGCCTCTCTTGCCATAAATTTGACTTCTCTCTTCCTGTATAAGGGGCTAACCACCACCTATTATTTTTATTTTTTATGACCTCACAATGCCCAAAAGTGCTTCCGGGGCCTCACAGAACAGAAAAAATCGCACATGATTCCTGTCCCATAGAGCTAACAATCCAATTTCACCCAGAACACAATGAAAGGGCAAACAAAATAATGAGGTAGGGATGGAAGAGGAAAGAAAAGGCATGGGAGCAGGATTACTCAGCAAAGACATCTTCACAACATGACTGAAGAAGTTTGATTGGTTTGTTATAGATTATGTTAAAACACTGTAGATAAACTATGTGTCTTAAAAATGTCTTGGTCAAATCACTTCTTGAGGATATTGTGGCAGAACAGGATCTGAATGTGGGGAGGGGTGGGGAACGGCTTGGAGAACAAGCTTGGGAGTATTTTCTATGAATAAGGTATGGCACAGAAAAAAAGTATGTAGTTAGTTATGGGGAAGCAAATGAAAAGAGGTAAGAGGATTTGGCTGTCATGACTACCTGCGTGGAAAGCTCAGGGGGTGACGTAAATGACATAAGAGATTGAGACAGATAGATAGATGGGTGTAAAGTTAAGTAAAACAAAGACAAGTTGCCTGACCTTGCTGCAGTGGGGCAGGGAAGGCTACTGGAGAGATGAAAGAGAGAGTGCCGTGGTCAGAATGATCACTTAGGAAGATGATTTTAGCAGCTGCACTTACATGGGTTGGAAAGGATCAATGTGGGAGGCCTGCTGCTGATTTTTTTCACCCGACTCCTAAAGAGCCCACATGGCCCATCAACATTAGGCTAAATCAAAGGTAACATCATTCGACAACTTCTTCTGCAGCCTCTGATATGGTTACTAAACTGACACGATAGTTACCCCACACAGCTTTGTCACAGATCACTTGGATCCAGGAACACCCACTTTCTTTAAAAGGATATCAATAAAGTGTAGTTAGGTTTTCTCAATTTTAACCCTGGCTGTAAGTTTTCTGGATGCCCCCATGCAGGAACAGATAGATTTATCTTCAGGAAAATGAATGTCAATCAACTGGATACAAATCTCACAGGCCAACCCAGGAGAGCTATTTATGACAAACATTTGTCTTCCACCTCTCCTAGAAATGTAAGAACTTCCACATAAGGATGGGCTTTCTGCAAAACAGGTCAGACAAGACTCCAACAGATTCAAATTCTATAACTTCCAATGACTTGCATTCCAAGGTTCCTTTAATGGAATCAATATGCAAAATATGGAGCTTGGCACAGATGTGTTTTGCAAATAATCACGTTTTATATATTTAATGTACATACAGTAGCTACTATATATTCTATTATATATGAACAATATTTTAAATATCCAGTATACAACTATGGGGTATTCTCCTTGTTAAATATTTCTTATTCAGCTGTGTTTAGGCAGCTGTATGTATATCTTCCTCCAGCTTTGCAATGTTGTCCCCTTCACACTCACGCTGGATTTGAAAATGACCCTTGCAAAAAGAGGCAAAACCTGCTTTAAACATTAGCAGGCCTAATATTCTTAATGAAAAAATATATATTGATACAGGAGAGATTGCCAATCTGACTATTACATTCAAATGAGCAAAAGTCATTACAGTGCATGTCATTGCCTTTAAACGAGTCACAGCTTTTGGTTAGTCCAGGCAACAGTTACGCATACAAAGCTGATGAATTTAAACTGCTTGCTTCATTCCATGTTATGTCAAGCTATTTTTCTGCTGAAGTTCAGCCAGGATTCCCTCTAACTTTCCTTCAGTACATACTTGGCTCAGGCTCTTACACTTTCTCTTACAGAAATGATTTAGTACCCAGTAAGCATGAAAAAATGTTGGATTGTTGCTAAATGGGCAGAAGCACCAAAATATTCTTGACTTGTGCCTCCGGATTTCAGACATACTGCGAGTTCTTAAGGCATTTTGATTTTCAGCAGAAAGGTTTTGGTGTGGATGATGGGATCTGAGGAGAAATTTCCTGGCACAGGGAGGAACTTGAATCAGCCACCAAATCGAGGCAGCATGGATTAGCCAAACTGTCCACAGGTTGAAACAGATCCATTGAGTGAGTGGATGCTAAGCTTTTCTTTGCCTCCTGCACAGTCACAGGTACAGAATTTTTAAAAATTGCTGATGCAGCCAGTCAGATTCAGCAAGAGACTTCTGCGTCCAGCTAGCATTCTTACCATCTTTGCTAATTATTATTGATTTGTATCATGGCAACTCCCAGGAGCCCCTATCATGGACCAGGACCCCACTGTGCTAGGGGCTGTACAAACACAGGTTAAAAACATCTTCCCTCCATATTCATCTGACACAGATAACCTGTAAACTCTCTAGGCTGAATACACAACTCTGGTGTCACAAAGGGTGGTAAATGATCTCCAAAGGGCTGGTGGAGAATTCCCCCCCAGTGTAGGAACAGCACAGGGCTGATATAAGCTGTTTTATGCAGACTGCCCTCACATGCCCCACTGTAGGAGGTTGTATTAGCAGGGCTGGGAGGGGGCATATCAGAGGTGTGGGAAAGGAATCATAGTACTCAGCACTACAGAGATTCAACCCACAGGTAGCTGTGGAGACACCTCCATGAGTCACAGCAGGCCCCGGGATTGCTTCACATTAGCCAAAGGCCCTGCAGCAGTTCAGAAACAAGGTGGCACAAAAGTGAAACACCTTGTTTGCTACACTGTCTTAGGACAGTGGTTCTCAAACTGGAGTCCACGGACCCCAGGGGGTCCTTAGAGACTGCACAGGGAGTCTGCACATCTGCTGGGTGGCCTCTGAGGTGAGTCAAGGGGTGGAGGTGGCACTTCTCTCTGTGCCCCATGATACCAGTCAGCTCTGTGTTCTTGGGGAACCAGGACACAGTATCTAGCCTGTCTGACTCATGAAAGACCTCCCTCCCCGACCAGTCTCCGCTTGAACCAAAACCGATCAAAGAAAAGACTTGCAGAGAGCAGTGAAGGGCGTTGGGAAGCACACCTAGACCCCTCCTGACAAGGGTGACAAGATTAAGGCATCTTCATTAGCATACAGAATGGAGAACAGAGGCTATTCCCCTAGCCTCATCTGCATGCAAGATGGGACAGGGAGGCATCTCCATTAGCATACAGAATGGAGAACAGAGATTCCAAGGCAAGAACCACACTGAACTCTGGGACCAGAAAAACAGGGAAGCACTGCATCATGGGGATCTCTGCTCCAGATGTTCATGAAACTACGCCTGCACACAACCAGCTCAGCAGTTATCAGACCAATTCTAGTAATGAATCCTTGATTGATATCCAAAATACTGAAGCAGCCTAATTGCATTGTAAGCTCCCTGGAAGAAAACACCACCCATAGCCAAAAGTGATCAGCTCTTATTGTCTAGTCTAAAGAAAACCCTTGAGTCATCAGTTTACCCATAAACAAATCTAGCTTTCTCCCTGGAACCATTGTTGTTTCTCTACAAAAACCCTTACCTATGCCCAAGTAAGTGTTCCGATGCATGGACCCAAACTCTGCACCAGTTCCACTGGGACTCTATCTCCTGACTGATCGTGCTGGGGGCTCTGCCTATCTCCAGCACTCAGGACCCTGAGCTACCACCGTCACCTGGGAACCCCGACCAGTTCAAGCCTCATAGGGTATGCCCAGACTACCCGCCGTATCTGCGGGTAGCAATCGATTTATCTGGAATCGATATATCGCGTCTCGTTAAGACATGATATATCGATCCCCGAACATGCTCCCCGTCGATTCCAGAACTCCACCAGAGCAAGCAGCAGTAGCGGAGTCGACGGGGGAGCCGCGGCCATCGATCCCGCGCTGTGAGGACGGGAGGTAAGTCGGAATAAGATATGTCGACTTCAGCTACGGTATTCCCGTAGCAAAAGTTGCGTGTCTTACATCGACACCCCCCTTCCCCAGTGTAGACCAGGCCATAGAGTGGGTGAGATTCCTCTCTTTCTCTGTTTTCTTTTATACTTCAGGTATTAACCTTTAATAATGTATGTTATGTTGGTTTAGGCTCTCCTTGTGTAGTTATCACTATTATTCAATAAATAACTTTTATGGTTAAGCTGATTGCTTCTCTCTCTCCCTCTGAACTTTACTCTTTTGTGTTTTTAGCTTCCCCATTTACTCTGCAGCAACGCTTCTTTTACCTAAGCTAAAGATCCCTGTAGCGCCCAAAAACACTGTGAGGTTTACTCATCAAGTGGGTTGCTACCAGTACAACTGTAATGTGAAGTTGGGGATAGGGATATGTTGAACCAGTGGCATGTATGGGTGGCAGCTGAAAGTGCAGCTTGACCCAGCCCATTGAGTACAGGAACATATAAGGGGGTCAGCTTGAGAGTGCTGATTGACCCGGTCCACACAGACTTGCTCTGTTAGTGTGTGTGTGTGTGTGTTCATCTGATTCTGGGGCTGGAGGAACCCAGCCCTGGGGAACCTAGGTCCTTTAGGATAGCTCCATTGGGAGGGGACTTGCAGAAGGGAGCAGTAGAGCTCCATATGAACACACAAGTGACACAAGCAGTACATTAATAGAATTACAGAACACCGCCCCCCCCCCCGAAGAATAACCCTAATAAATGAGCATACCCCAGAGTAACGGGCACATCTGGTAACACCCACCACACGGGGCTGGCCTGAGCTGCCTGATGTCTTGCTTCCTCCCCACTCCAAACATTCCTCCATGCCCCCCATGGGCTCAGGAAGGGAGCACCGGAGGTTTTCAAACTAGGGTAGGGGGTGCAATCTAAAATTGCAGCGTCACTGCAGAAGAGAAATCTTCCCCTGCCATCAGAAGGGGTTGCCTTACCGCTATTGACTCTACAAGCAGGCAGCAGCTAGCCAAGGAGACACACCACTTCATGAAGCAGGGCCAAATGGAGGGCAGAAATCGCATGTCCCCCCCTCTGTGTGTCACCTCTACACACCAAGAATAGATAGACTGCAGTAAGAAGCAGGCACACCAATCTCACTGATAGCTGTAAGTACTCTTACACACTTTTTCTTAAAGCATTACTTACAGCTCATGTTGATATGAAGTATACATATACATTTGCCAATCAGTTTCTCAGTTGGGGGTCTGTGATTAACATTGCATTTCAAAAGGTCTCCATCAACAAAGAAAGTCTGAGACCTCTGTCTTAGGAGGCACAGCACAGGACCTAGCCTAGAGATTGTTATTTATGTTACAATAGTGCTTAGGAGCCCCATGGACTAGGACCCCATAGAAATTATTCTGGGGACGTTCTATGGCCTGTGCCATATAGGAGGTCAGACTAGATGATCAAAGTGATCCCTCATGGCCTTTGAATCTATGAATTGTGCCAGATATTGTACAACAGAACAAAAAGACAGCCCCTGCCCCAAAACAGCTTATAATGTAACATACACCCATTCACACATAATACAGCCCCTATATGTATACCTCAAAATAGAGGCTACATAGAGTTTTACATACTATGAAGTTTTGATTCAAACAAAACCATATGCTTTTTTGACATAACATTACAGTTGTTAGTTCTTATTTTGCCAAATTTTATAGTAGAGGCTATAAATACAGATTTGTGTTTTTAATGCTTACAAGTGAATACTTTGAGTTAGGAGGCACTAGTGAACATCATGCAAAGTTTGGAGCTGTCATTGTTTATGCCGAGTTTATGTACAATGATGTAAATTTAATAGCTATTCTCATAAATTACACTTTAGTTCCTTGAGTACCATTTATAATGCTGTATCCAGATGTACATAAGAACCGTGTCATGGATTATGTGTATACCTTTCATAAGGAGGAAATATTAAAGAGCACAGCCATGTATATGTGTGTGTGTGTGTTGTTATAAACAAGCAAAAGCAAGGAAATTCAAAGTTAAGAATGACAATCTGTTTTTAGGATAAACATGCCATTTTGCTTAGCTATCACAGCACATGCTGTATGCTAAAAGACATTTGGGGAAGCCCCTACAACCTCTGAGACAAAGTGGCTTTGAAAAAAAATATTAGCAGAGCTGTTCAAAATTTTCCATTTTTGATTGCATTTTTAAATCGAAAATTAATGTCAATGAACAAAAATCTGAATTATTCCCACACACATACACACACACAAATTCCTACATTAAGACCAGCTCTAGTGATTAGTAAAGGAGTGTTTGAACCAGTCACATAAATGTACCATAAATACGAGAGGCAAACTTATTCCATGTCCCATCATTTATTAATGGCTGGCATTGTGTTCAGAGTTGTGCCAGACACAAGGGAAGATAATGCCTTGCCTCAAAGAGCTCACAATTTAAATAGATACCTGAGCTGATCAAAAATTTGTGTTTGAAACTTTTTTCCCAGTGAAAAATAGCCATCCTATGGATATCAGCATTCACAAACATACAGATGGTATGTGCCATTCAACAAACCCCACACACAAAGTGGGGAAAATGGGGGGCTTTTGCCTTACCAGAAACAGAGTGGGCTGGCTGTACCTGGGCCTACTGATTTTTGTCTGTTTCTATGGTTACAGCAAGATAACCTACACACACTGTCCTGAATCTTTTTTGGCAGAAGAGAAATACCCTAATAGCTCTCCACCCCCACTGCCTTCCACTGACTGAAGGATTTAAGAAGGAAAATCCAGTCACTAGAAAAGGCCCCATCGCCCCCCACATGAAAGGGCACTAACAGGAAAGGAAGTGCTTTAAGAGTACTTTTATCTTGAGTATGGTTGTGTTTCAAGAAGAGTGTGTGTGTACAGAAGCTTGTAACTAAGGATTAGGAGATAGCAGTCTGGAATACTGGCCAAAGTGCTTAAAGATGTGAATGTTTTGTGAGTTGCTGTGTAGGAGGGGATGATTTGGCTGGCCTGGGAGAAACATGTTCATATGGGAGGGGAAGGTGAGGGAGATAAATCTTCAAAAAGAAATGGTGCAACCTTTTTTTAAAAGTTATTGTTCACACAGGAGCATGAAGAATTAAATTGCTATGCAACCACAGCTACAAGCAAAAGACCATGGGTGAAAGAACTGGCCCCACTGAAGTCAATGGAAGTTTTGCCTTTTCTCTTTCTCTCAGTGTTCCTTCTCGTTACATTTATTCATATTTTTTCTTAGGGTAATGGGGGTGTGTGTGTGTAGTTGGTTCAAAAGAACAACTGTAAGAGCTCTAGATTTTGATGCCAACCTCCCATTTTCTCCAGCACAGCATATGCATTATCCCATGTAAGCTTCCCCCTGCCAATATACTTTCTCCCCATAAACTAAAGTGTTCTTAGCTCCAGTGAAATCACTGGCATCCCTACAGAGATTGTCAATAAGAGTGTCAATTTGTGGTGGTGGTTTTGTGATGCCAACTGTTTTTAACTTGGAATACGCACTGAATGAGGTAGGGGTCCTGTGGAAAAAAATAGTATGTGATTACATAATTAAAGATTGTGTCATAATGTGTACACACAAAGAGCCAAATTAAGGTTTCACAGGCCGCCTTAATTCTGGCATCTCCTGACTTTGCAACTGTAATAGTGTTCTTTTAATGCAGGGTTTTTCTGTGAGCAATTTCTTAGGTTGTTTTAAAAAAATCAAACTGAAAAAAAAGATTTCACCACGTGGAATCATATTGACACCAATATAGGTCATCAGCAGGTTTGGAACCTTTTCCACAGCACTTTATTCCTCTCTTCTCTATTTTCCTCTTAATATGTATTTATGCGGGACATGTTTCCATTTTTATTGGTGGAAATAATGCATTAAAGAGTTTTAAAGAGATTTTAGCTAATGAGCCAAATCTATTTGTCAAGAATAAAAAAAAGAGTAAGGAAAAGTTTTGTAAAAGCTAGTATGGCGGAAGGTTCTTAAACTCTGCGTCAGCATAAGTTATTACTTCCTATGCTACCCAAAATAATCTACTGTTTTTTTTTTTCCTGTCTGGCCTTTGCTGGGAACAATGATGCCAAAAGATATAGTTCAAACTCTATCAAAGCTTCAAGTCTTGAAAGAAGAAAGTGTAGGAAGTGCAGAGCTAAATCAAGAAAGGATTTTTGTGGTATTTATTCTCTTTCTCTCTCTCATATGGATGAATGTAGATACACACACACACACACACACAATTCCAGGCTCTGGTAACTTTAATCATAAATCATACAATAAAAAAGATAAATCCAGCTTTTCTAATCCGACTAAAATAGCAAAAAAAAATTTACTTTCAAAGGTTCCAACCCACTATAGCTCCCATCCTCCACAAGGAAATGAATGGGTCTTTCTTGCAGCATCTCTTAATAGCTAACAAGTTCAGGCTTCTTGGATCAAGGAGTTCCAGAGTCTAAGTCTTTCACAGAAAATGCCCTATTGCTTTTAAAAAATGGAGGTGCTAGCCAGAGGTGAAAGTAAGCTGGTGTGCCCCGGTACGGCTTCCCCAGGCAGCAATTTAAAGGGCCTGGGGCTCTCAGCAGTGGCTGAAGCCCCAGGCCCTTTAAATTGCCATCAGAGCCCCGCTGCTGGAGCCCTGGGGTAGCAGCAGCGGGGCTCTGGGGGTTATTTAAAGGGCCGGGGCTCCCGCTGCCTCTACTGCCCTGGGCCCTTTAAATAGCCCCTGGAGCCCTGCTGCCAGAGCCCTGGGGTAGCAGCGGCACCCGGGGGCTCCGGCAGTGGTTTAAAGGGCCCAGGGCGGTAGCGGCAGCCGACCCCTATGCCCTTTAAACTGCTTCCAGGGGCCCCGGCTGCCACTGCTACCCCGGCGGGGGAGGGAAGGGCACTTACCGGTACAGGGCAGGCTGGGCCAGGGCTGGCTCTGACCCCCGCACCATCCCTGTCCCTTCCGGGGGCCAGAGTCGGCCCCAACCCAGGCCCGTACCGGTAAGTCCCTATTTTTACTTTCACCCCTGGTTCTAGCTTGATTGCAGAATGGAATAGGGGAAAGAGGAAGTTTTTAGGTAGGCAGCTCCCATAGGGAATTCGTTTCAAAAGAAGACTTAATTGTCAACTCTGCATTGCAGCCTAATTAAAAGAAACTGGAAGAGACTTTTGGACTATTGTCTTTAAAGACAGCAAGACCCAGTAAGTGCCTGTCATTGCAAAGGCATGATATAAACAATGGGCTGGATTTTTAAAGTGGTCTCAGCCTGGATTTCATATGTGCTGTGCCACTTGACTATGTAATCACTCATTTACACAAGTGTTTTTATACAATCACTTGGGAATGTGTGTGGACAGATGAATTCTATGCATGTAAAGTCTGCCATTGCGGTGCACAAGGGATTGTGAGCAAAAAGTCTGAAGGCACATTATTTGTTTGCACCACAATGTGCTATGCTTGGAAAAGTTGGCCCTGTGAGTTCTGCTCTACAATAATCTTCATAGAGGACAGAGATAAAAACAAACAAACAAAAATGATTGTTAATCCCAGGACTAACGGTGTTACCAGAAAGGAGTTTTTGTTTATTTCTTTTTCTGTCATAGTGTTACCTGTGCAGTAGGACATTCCTTCCTAGCACACTCCCCTGCCATGCTCCTGGCATCTATGTGCTGTTAGCAAAGTGAAACTTAGCTAGAATGCTGATCTCTGAAGGACTGCTCAGAGATTGGCATTCCAACTGGTCTCATTCTGCTGCCAGCAAAGAAAACAACACACAAGGGAGCAGGGTGGCACAGACAGGGAGACCAACACGGGAACGGAAAGGGCTCCAGGATCAGTGAGACAAAGACAACAAAGAGCCAAACAGGGAACAGAAGAAAACACAAGACCTCCTTGCATTTGTGTACACACATCAAAGACATTTTACAGACAACAAATCCTGCATCTTGACAGCGGGTTAGACTAGATGACCCTTGCGGTCCCTTCTAACTTGATGATTCTAAGGCAATACCTATGTCTGATTTTTTCCAGCCCTTGAGCAGCAGCTATTTTCTCTGCATTCTAGCTAGTTATTTATGTAGGCAGCAATCTCTCTCTTCTTACTTTTCTATATGGTACGGATGTATTAAAGCATCAAGTGCAAGAGTTTCCACTGGGCTGACTCAAACCATGTTTTCTTTTCACCTATTTCTGTCAATTCTTTTTAACCCAAATAATCACCAGCGCATATAATGGCATTTATTAGATAGAGATGGCACTGTATTCGAAGCTTGAGCCTCGTTGCAGAACTAAAGTAGGTCCTGTGTATCTTGCTAGCAATTGTGTAACTTGTTTTTCAAATCATGGCCCATTTGCATTCGATATATCATTGTCATGGGCTAATAGAAAAGGGGCAGACATAAACACAATAAAATTTATGTTTTCTTGAATTATTGCCCAAGTCAGGGCAGATTTCAGTTAAATTCCTTATGAACTGGCACTTTAGTCAAATAGTCTCTAAAGAGGTATCTGGCTGAGATAATGGATTGAAATATTGCCATATGGAGCAGAATATCTCCTCTGGCCACAGGAGAGGAATAATAAATTAATCTCTTTTTGGAAGGAATACATTCAATACAACAGGCTTAGATATCAAAGAGTAAGTATATTGGCGAACCCGGAGGTAGCTTTTGTTAAAAGGACAAAACTATAAACTGCAGTTTATAAACTACTTTTTTCCCCACAAGGTTATCCCACTCAGGAGCTACAGCTAACGTAGCACTGATTCTAAAATGTCACAGTCAAAGCTGGAATCCTGTATAGAAAGAGGCAATGTGGTCTAATGGATAGGGCACTGGACTCAGACTCAGGAAGATGGGGTCTACTCCCAATTCCGGTACTCTCCTGCTGGGTGACCTTGGTCAACTCACTTCATCCCTCTGTTCCCCTCCCACCTTTTGTCTGTCTTGCTTATTTAGACTTTTTAAGACTGTGTGTGTGTGTGTGTGTGTGTGTGTGTGTGTGTGTGTGTGTGTGTGTACCATACCTAGCTCAATGAGCCTTGTCTGGGGCCTCAAGGTGTTGCTGTAATACAAATAATTAATGATGAGTAATAACAGGAAAGGAGTCTAGATACATAGACCTGATGTAAGTTTATAGCTTTACTGAGGTCAATTGAGTTGTATCTACTTACACGTGGAACTTGTACTTCTAATATAAACAGACATTTTGTACATTGTGAGTAAATAACTATGGTATAATAGTTCTAATGTAGTAACTCCAATCCAGCAGTTCACAAAATCCAAACCAGAATTTGTTTGGAGTTAGCCCTTTGGAATTCGCTACCCACCTTGGTCTATAACAGGGGTCAGCAACGTTTCAGAAGTGGTGTGCCGAGTCTTCATTTATTCACTCTAATTTAAGGTTTTGCGTGCCAGTGATACATTTTAACGTTTTTAGAAGGTCTCCTTCTATAAGTCTACACTATATAACTAAACCATTGTTTTATGTAAAGTAAATAAAGTTTTTAAAATGTTTAAGAAGCTTCATTTAAAATTAAATTAAAATGCAGAGCCCCCCCGGACCGGTGGCCAGGACCCGGGCAGTGTGAGTGGCACTGAAAATCAGCTTGCGTGCCGCCTTCGGCACGCGTGCCATAGGTTGCCTACCCCTGGTCTATAATAACCCAAGTTTGTTAGCCCTCAGGACACCTGCAGATCTGTCTTTGACCTCTCCCTGGTCAGGAGATGGGTGATGGGTAGGGCTAGGTAGCAGTGATATGTGACACTGGTGGAAATGATCCCCATGATTCCCATATTCCAGAGGAGAACCCATACAGCCAGTAGCAGGCTTTATCTCTATTTTGCATCACCAAAGTGGCGCACTGCAAAGTAGATGTGAAAGCCAGTGAAATGGGCTCACAGATTGGCAACTTCTGTTATATCTATTAGGCCAGTATTATTTCTGAACCCAGTTTTCACATAGTTTTGATATTTGGTTGTCCACATACCTCACAAGTAAAACCACATGCACAAACCCAGTTAGAAGTGGGTCCCTTTTCCAAAGGCTGGATGTCAATCTACTCAACCTTCCACAGAATTCCACAGCTGTGGGTATGAGAGGAGACATCCTGGAAGAGTTTACTGGAGTGTCTTACTGGTATCTGTTTATCCTGACTATATGCTATGACTAAAAACAACACCATGGGCCAAGTGTAAATCATAATGATAAATAATAAATAACTTTTTTTAAAATATTCCATTTATTTATTTGGGGTTTTTAAATATTGTATAGTACATCCAACCCATGACAATCTTTTCAAAGTCTGTGTATAAATACAGAGACCTGTCAGTTAACCCTAGATCAAATCAAATAACACAGAAACAAGAACAACAATTATTGATTAACCTCCCCACAAAATCCCCATGTGATATTTAACAGATTTGCTTCCAGCTGAAAGTGGACAGTTTCTCTATTAGTTATTCTCCATGGAGGTGTACTATTGAAATATTTGTTCATTATAATCAGTAGCATCTCTGAGGGGAAGGCCTAGCTAAGCTGGAGAGTACGGAGTTCAATGGCCTAGGACCTTGTGCTTGTCTCCCTGTCTCAAAGCAGAATTAAACAGGCTCTTCAGGCCAGTGGAGTGTTTCCTTAGTGTGAGAAAAATCCTCATGTGTCAAAGGGCTGCTGAATTATCTCCTTCATCATGCCTCACTGAATCCAAGTGCAGGGGGCATTTTCAGGGGCAAAGGGGCATGATGGGAACATGGGTGTCCCTCTGTTCATCAATCCTCAGATGTTGGAAACACCCGGGGGAGGGGAAGGTCATTGGCAGACAGCATAAAGCCAGGCTGCTCTAAACTGTGCTAGGGACCGCACCAGCATAGAACCAGCCCCAAGCTCAGAGGGTCATAAATGGCTCCTTTGTATCACCCATCCTCAAGCTATGCCCAGAGCTCACTGGATTGTATGCATTCATAGCAATCCTGTACTTTGAACTGATATAGTGTACTGTATGCTGTATGGTAGCACCTTTCAGGGTTCCGTGGGTCCTTAGTAAAGTCACAGAGTTTAAGGTCAGAAGGACCCACAAGATCACCTTATCTGACGTCCTGTATATCACAGGCCATTAAACAACACCCAGGCAGCACTCTCACACCGAGCCCTACAACCAGAATTAGTCTGAATTATTACAGTCTTCAGTGGACTGAACTATTGTTTGTCACAGGCAGAGAACAAGAGGGATTGAGGTCCCAATGCCACTGCAACAGCAGGGAATTTATTTAGATTTAATTAACCAATTCATTCTAATAATGCCCCTATGATGGTGGCTGGAAAATATTGTATCCACGTTACAGCTGAGTAATCTGATGTGCAGAGAAGATAAGGCCCACATTTTCAAAAGTAGCCTTAGGGCTCCTCAGCACTTCGATGTCCACCTCATGCACCTTGGTCCCGATTTTCAAAGATGCCAAGCTCCCACAGCTACAATTAATCAAGGTCCCCCAAAATCCAAGGCATCGAAAATTCGTGGATAACCTGATTAGAGTTTGAAAGTGTTGGCCGTAATGACTTGCCTAAAGTCATCTAGCAAGGCATGCAAGAGCTAGGAGCAGAACCCAGGAGTACTTACCTCTAGCCACTAAGTACATACCCTGCAAATGTCAGCAGAACACCAAAGTATGCAAAGAACCCATAGACAAAAGAATAAAATAAAGTTAGCAACAGCACTGACTTTTACAATGAAATAGCGCCTCTCTGTTAGTATTTTTAAACAAAAATACACAGAAGGACTAAAGAAAGTCCTGTTGAAAGTTTTGCATATTTAATATTTTCAATTCTAGTCCAATAGGTTTGTATTCTCTTCTCATAACATAGCAAAGCACTACCAATGAGAAACTGCTTCTGTCTGTTGCCTTAAGAACATACAATATAGAAGCTGAAGTGCTCAGTAGTGTTAGTGAAGTAAGCGGGGGAAGTAATGGATGGAAACTTGTAGCTGATATCTCTGAATGGGTAGAAACAAAGCTGCAGACAGAGTGCTAAGTGATATGGAGAATGGGAATCACAAGAGACCCGTCAGACTGCCTCCTCTGATGTGTCACAAGGGGCTAGATCAGACCGGAACCAAGTGGTGACACAAGATAACACCATTCCATAAAGGCCAAACCTGCACTGAGAACTGACAATATGGAACAGTGATCATGGAAACTATTAACTCATTCTTGTGAGTTTTTCCAGCACCTTACACATATGGATTGGCAAAATATTCAAAGCAAAACATTTATCTGATGAAGTTAGCCCTTTTACCTGTGCATGAATTATGTGGGTACAGACCTTGACTTCTACAGATTTATTCAATGGATTTATCCATTATTTGTAATTATTTATTGAACTCTTTATTTCTGCAAACATATTTTGTCCCAGGGGCTATTTGCAAACTATCCACTTGACCGTAGCTTGGTCGCCATCTTTGGCCAGTACACCAGAGATTGAACCAGGTACCTTCAAAGCTAAAAAGTACGAGCTGCTACATCTTGAGCAAAAGAGACAACCCCGGTATCTGGGAGCTGTAACAGATTTATATCCTCTGCAGAGGATGCACAGAGGGAGATGAGTAACACACATACACCAGTGCATTAATACTCTTCATTATTCATTAATTGTGGTGTATGAATGGGCACCGAAGCCACATGGCATTGTTTCTGTTCCCTGATTGGTTGACTGGACATCTATAAATTGGGAAGAAGCACTTAAGGTGTAAAACAGTGACTGAACTTGAACCACTGGGAGTTTTAATACTGACTTTAAAGGCAGTAAAACAAACACATGGGATGAAATTTTCCTCTGTGCAGGGGGGCAGTGTTAGGCCCATGTATTATATAAATCCCACTTAAGCCTTATTATGTGGGCTAAGCAGGTTTTCTTGATGGACAGACACTATTGTTATTTATTAGTTAAATATTTTTGATTACATTGGCATCTAGAGGACAGAGCCCCAACAGATGCTGTGCTAACATATAACAAAAAGCTAGATGGTAAGCTTTCCTGGTCTGGGACTAATTCTATGCACAGGAATACATTTCACCAATAGCGAATACTTGTACTTCTTATTCTTATTTATTTAGTATTTATTTATTGTATTATGATAGTGCCTATTGGCCCTGATTCGGGGCCTGGATCTCATGCAAACGTGAGCATTTGCACAATGAATAGCAAAGACTATTTCCCCAAACTTCTGTGCAAACAAACTCCATTTGCATGAAAGTTCAAAGTGAACAAGAAAGGCCATTAACATCGTGACACTGAACAGCTAGTCAGAATTTGAATAGATGCCTATGAACATTGTTTCATTGCCATATTTTGCCTAGCACTATGCAGAACAATCACTGAAGCTGTGCTACTATTTTCTTATGGGTCGCCTTCCAAAGGGGTTTATAAATAAGCTGTACAAATTGACTTGGGTTTGAAATTAGTGTGTGTGTTCTCAGCACCTCAACAGCTTTACTGTACTGAATGGAAGAAAAATAGATCTAGCGACTCTTAGGCAGTGGAATGAAAATAAATATGAGACTACAGTGGCCCTCATCAGAAGCTTTGAGCTTCACTTACTAAAAACAGCTTTATTATATTCCAAAAGAGACATTTTGTATAAATGTCCACACTGCTCCTTTAGTGAATGTTTAGAATGGGAAAAATGGAAATGGCTGTTATTGCTCTTAGAAAATAGCTCTTTTATGAAGAGAATAGTAATAAAAATTACTAAATACATAATCTTGTATCTCCTATAAGGATAATTCATAAAGTGCCATGATTTCACTGTAGCTGTAGATAGTATCATCCTAAAGTCTATTACTCTTTGTACACACTGGGTAAAATGCTGGCCTCATGAAAGTCAGTGCCAATGGCAGCGCAAAGCTCCTATTGGCTTCACTGAGGCCAAGATTTCACCCCCTACCTTTGCAGGTATTTACATGACTTTTGCATCATTGGTCCGTAGAGTAAGTGACCATACATTGCATACTGATGTCACAAATCACATAAATAATGTTGACACTGAGAAAGAAGACAAATTCCATTCTGTGGTATTGACTTTACCTTGGCAATTCCTATGTTTAGAATAAACAACGAGGAGTCCTTGTGGCACCTTAGAGACTAACAAATTTACGGCTAGCACTCTGAAACCTATGTTTAGAATGTACCCCTCAGGGAGGTATTTACGCTGTCTCATGGTAAATATTTACTGCTTAAGGCCCAGATTGTTCTTGGAGCTTGCATGGATGTGCAGGAGAGGAGATATCATCAGGAGTTTTTAGCCTCTCTATACATGCCCTATGCAAGAGCCATGGACAATTGCAATATCTGTTCTTGAGGAAGTACAAGGACTGCTCCCCCCATACATCCCTGGGGATAAGGATGGGTGGGATCATATCCCCACCTTCCTTCCACACCAGCCCACAGAGCAGGCAGGATAACCCCAGAATCACACACACTCTCACCATGTTCCCATCTGCCCCATGCACTGGAAAGGTTCAGAAGCTCTCCCAACACCTCGAGCACTGGGCCTCTGCCCCACCCTCTATTCAGGGCTGGGCATAAATGTCATAATTAAGCCCTCAGGGCACCCACCCTGAAGGAGGAGTGTTCTAGTATCTCTCCCAGTGTCATTGAGTCACATAGTTTAAGGCCAGAAGGGGTCACCAGATCAGGTAGTTGGACCTCCTGTATATCACAGGCCACCAGCACCAGCCCGCACTGCACACCAAACCCAACAACCAAAATTAGACCAAAGTATGACAGCCCACAGAACATAGACACTGGCTTCCTCATTTCCCCGGGGGTGCTTGACCCCCGCTCCGCTCTGGGCCCCACCCCGCCTCTTCTCACCTCAGCTCTGCCCCGTCTCTTCCTGCTCTGCCTCTTCCTGTCCCATTCTGCCCTGCCCCTGAGCACGCCCTGCCCTTGCTCTTCCCCCTCCCCACCAGCGCCTCCTGCATGCCACTGAACAGCTGATTGCAGTGGGTGGAAGGCACTGGGAGGAGCTGATTGGCAGGACCACCGGCAGGGGGGAGGTGATGGGGGTGGGGGAGGAGCTGATCTGTGAGGATGCTGGTGTGTGCTGAGCACCCACAATTTTTTTTTCTGTGGGTGCTCCAACCCCGGAGCACCCATGGAGTTGGTGCCTATGCCACAGAAGGCTAGACTATTGTGTGCCACAGGCAGAGAATAGGAGGGACTGAGGTGCACTAGTGCCCAAGCCCCCCCGCAATCACAGGGAAATGATTATAAGTGAGATATACACAGATAATCTTGGCAAGTGACTTGCGCCCACATACTGCAGAGGAAGGCAGAACCCCTCCAATGTCCCTGCCAATCAGTCCTGGGTGAAAATTCCTTCCCAACCCCACGCATGGCGATCAGTTAGACCCCGAGCACGTGAGTAAGAACCAGCAGGCCAAGCACCCGAGAGAAAGAGAAAATGCTCAGGGCTACCTCAAAGCCCTGCCCCCAATCCATTGTCCCATCTCTAGCTATGGCCACCCTTCAGAGGAAGCAGGAAAAAACAAATACAAACCCACAGAATACACTGGCGGGAGGGTGTGGGGAAGCTCCCTTCCTGATCCCTGCAGGTGACTGGTGGAAGCCCATGAAGCATTAGATTTTAGGGAAACTGGATATGAATTAGAATGGACTCCAAGGGCTGCCAAGCCATGCCTTGAACCATCACAAGCAACCCATCATACAATCCCACTCATAAATTTGCCCAGCTCTCTCTTAAAACTAATTAAGTTAGTTGCCCCCACAACTCCTAGTGGGAGGCTGTTCCAGAACCTCATTCCTTTGATGGTTAGAAACCTAATTTCCAGTCTGAATTTGTTCATAGTTTATGTCATTTGTTCTTGTGCCAACATTGTCCATTTCCAGCTCTTCATCATATGTGGTGTTTACTTCCCTGATGTATTTATGGAGAACAGTCATATCCCCTCTCAGCCTTCCTTTTGCTAGGATAGACAAGCCAAACTCTTTCAGTCTCCTCTCATGAGATAGGTCCTCCATTCCTCTGATCATCCTAGTAGCTTTTCTCTGCACCTGTTCCAGTTTGAACTGCTCTTTCCTGAACCGGGTGACCAGAATTGTATACAGTATTTCAAATGAGGTCTTACCAGTGCCTTGTACTATGGAATTAAGATTTCTCTGTCTCTACTGGAAATGTCTCACTTGATATGTCTAGGATCGCATTGACCTATTTTGCAACACAGTGCATTTGGGGATCATAGTCATCCTTCGATCAACCAACTCACCCAGGTCTATCTCCTCCTCTTTTGTTTCCAAATGATGAGCCCATAGCTCAGAGGTCCCCAACGCGGTGCCTGCGGGCGCCACGGTGCCCGCCCGGGCGTCTTAAGTGCACCCGTGTACTGGCCAGTGGATGAGCATCCGCCGAAATGCCACTGAGAAGCAACGTCATCCAGAGGCGTCGCCACCGAAATGCTGCCGATTTTCAGTGGCATTTCGGCGGCAACGCCTCTGGATGATGCTGTTTGTCGGCAGCATTTTGGTGGCAACGCCTATTGACATTGCTGCTTGTCGGCGGCATTTTGGCGGATGCTTGTCTGCCGCCACGGTGCTCCGTGGCTTGTTGTCTGGCGCCCGCCAGACAAAAAAGGTTGGGGACCACTGCCCTAGCTTATAGAAGAAATTCTTATGATTAGATCCTAAATGAATGACCTTGCATTTAGTACTATTTAATTTCATCCCGTTTCTGTTACTCCAGCCTTCAGATCTTTCTGTATAATATTCTGATCCTACTCTGTATTGACGATGGCTCACAGCTTTATGCCATCAGTGAATTTCATTAACACATTCCTACTTTTTGTGCCCAAGTCATTAAATCAAACATTGAATAAGATTTGTCTTTCCTTGAGGAATTCCACTGGTAACTTTCCTCCAGTGTGATTGTTCACCTTTCAGCACAGCTCATTGCTTTCTCCTCTTTAGCCAGTTCCTTACCCACGTTACAATACAATACTAATCCCCATCATCTCTAATTTAACTAATAATTTCTCATGTAATACCATGTCAAATGCTTTAATGAAATCCAAGTATATTAGATATACTGCATTTCCCTTAACTGATTTTTCAAGTATCTCCTAATGGAACAATATACCTTTGTTCTATGTTGCATTACATCCCCTTTTCTGTTTATCTCCATGAATTTAATTATTCTTTCCTCCACAACTTATTCTAAAGCCTTCCATTACTGAGGTCAGACTAACCAGTCCATAGTTGCCTGGATCACTTTTTTCCCCTTTCTTAAATATAGGTTTGACATTAGCTCTTCTCCAGTCATACGGTGCTACCCCCAAATAGATAGATGTATTAAAAATTATTGCTACTGAGCTAGCAATCTCATGTGCCAGTTATATCTGTATTCTGGGATGGAAATTATCTGGTCTCCCCTCCCCCAATTTGAGTGCATTAAGCTCTTTAAGTTTTTCTTCCACCTCAGATGTGTTAATTTTCATTTACATACACTCATTTCTATCAGCCGTCCTGCCCTCATACCCATGTTCAATATTATCATCCTTACTGAAAAACAAGGCAAAGTATTCTTTTAGTTTGGGGGCCATACCTAGATTATCTTTAAGTGCTCTCTCCCTTCAGCATCATGGCCATAGGATCTTTTCAAAGGCTCATGACTGCAGGCCTATTCAATGGAAAAGAGTTGACCAAAATTATACCCAGAACATAGAGGTGGTAATTAAACTAAAAATGAGTAATCAGGCAAGGAGGGAGGGATTAAAAAGGGCAACTAACAAGATGTTAATGGCCAACATTTTCAAAAGCAAGCAGTGACTTTTGGTGCCAGACGTGAGCCACCTTAAACAGGTCTAATTTTCAAAGGGTGGATACTCAACACTTTCTGAGAGTCAAGCCCTTTTGAGGTATCTCAAGCTGAGCGCCCAGAAATGAAGGTACCCAAAATCATTAAAAAATTTTGAAAAGCTTGCCCATTTCAGACATCAGGTTTGGGTGTCTTGTTGTCTGTCTGCTGTATCTTCTTAGACTGCAAGCTCTTTGAGGCAGACAATGTCTGTTCATGCACAGGGTGACCAGATGTAATGTTTTTAAAGGGACAGTCCCATTTTTTGGGACTTTTTCTTATATAGGCACCTATTACCTCCCCACCCCCATCCCGTTTTTTGACAGTTGCTCTCTGGTCACCCTATTCATATGTGTTTGGAAAGCATCTAGCACACTGCAGATCCAACTGTAGTACAACTAAATATTAGTAATAATAATACGAATAACAACAACAACCAGGCTTCTATTACACATCAGCTGGCTCAGTTTTTTGGTTGGCTGCCTGACCACTGTGTTGCATGTGTTAGTTTCCCATAGCACCATGCCAAAGAAAAAGGACGTTGAAACATGATGCACTGCCATTGTTCTCTGGCTTTTCCAGCATACTAGGGGTGTGGACTCAATGCAAATGGTGTGATCATGAAGCCTCATGAGGATAAGATGATTTCCATGAATCAGTTACACATCATGAAACTGACAGACATGTGCACATAACATGAGTGTGTGTGTGTGTGTGTGTGTGTGTGTGTGTGTGTGTGTGTGTGGTGTAAAGATTTCAGTGGCATGAATTTGCAATGGTCTCGTTACTCAAAAATAAGGAATCTACCTATGAGTTATGCAGATAACCCCGAATGTGTATTGATAAAATGTTATGCCATCCACACAATTATGTACATAGCAAATATGTTATAAAACTACTTTAAGAATGTTTTAGAGTTTTAAAACATTTTATTAGGATCATTTTATGTAACCTTCCACCTATTAGCCAAATGCATGGATCCAATGGTGCAGGAACATGATATATTGTGCTTAAAGCTATAATATTTTTATATATTAAAGGACCTATTGCTCGCCCAGGAGTAATATTTTGGCCTAAAACTGATGTAACACAGTGATGATTTAGGCCTTTTCTCTTTTGTTTATTTTTGTTAAAGCCTTTAACTTCAATGACTAATTACCACTTTGGATAAAAGGTGTCTTTGAGAAAGATTTAACAGCCTAGTTGTATCAATTAATGTGTAAGCACAATAACCACATTCTGAGACATCCAGAAGTCTCACCACCAAACCCAGAGAAGACCAACTCGACATGATGTTTTTATGATAAAACACATGCCTTCTCTATACAGCATAATGGACATGAGCTTCACTGTTTGAAAATACCCGTCAGATCAACATTTTCAAACTCGGGTCCCTAAAAGTTGGTATCCTCATCAATGTTTAATAAATGAGTTTAAATAAGTGGGCTGAGTTTCAGATGAGATGAGTACCCTCAGCTCCCACTGCAATGAGGAAAAAGAGAGATTCTGAAAGAGAAAAAGATGACTTCTCCGTCAAGATTAGGCTCCAGGGATCAGGTCTTTGGCTGTTAGTGGCAAGCGAATGACCATTCCTAGGCTGATTTTATTCTGGGCTGAATTTTCTCCTAACTTGTGCCTGATGCCAACAGCTCCAATGAGCTAATATTGCAACTGGCGATCGCTAGGATGCATTGAATCACAGCCATATTCCCTTTTCCTTGGCCTTATCATGTATACCAGCAATGAGGAGGTGCTATGCCAAATCTGCACCACCAGATGATCCTTCTGAAGGGGTGTGATCCTTCCAAGGTTGGTGTGATGGGGTGTCCACCTCACACAGTATTGGAAGGGGTTAAGATGGCCAGGTGGGCCAATTAACTCCCCAGGCTGCACCTTGGGTAGGAGCTAGGGAGCAGAGGTTGATTATATGATGCCCAGCTGGAAGGACCAGGACGGGTCTGTATAAAGTCCAGGAGTTGAGAGCAGAAGGGGGCTGGAGGAAGGCAGGCTGTGGTCACTCCCTGAGAGGAGGGAGGTGTGTTGGGACTATAGAGAGTAGTCCACAGTTGATTACTGGGGGAGGAGGGAGGCTGGCAGACCCAAAGTGGGGGGAAGCCAGGAAGGTAGGAGAAGGCTCAGTGGAATAGCAGCAAGGAATAGCAGTGTAGTCCATGGTTGCTCACTGGAGGACACCTGAGCTGGAGCCCAGAGTGAAGGGTGAGTCTGGGTTCACCTACTAGCCACTGGGGATGTAGCAAATACCAGGCAGAGGACAGTGGACAGACTTCAGACAATTTTCTCTAGGAAAGATTTTGATAGAAGGGGGAAACCATGTAGTGGCCTGGCCAGAGGCCTGAGTTGTGAAAAGGAAGCTGCAGTTCCAGGAGCGAGAGGGATAGCAGGATGAAAGGATGGCGGGAGACACACCGCCAGAAGAGGGTGCAATGTCTGGCAGAGCTAATCCCCAGGATGGCCAGGAGGAGGTGCTACCAGTAGTGAGTTGATCCTGTGACAGATGGGTATGCCAATTTTAGAATCTCTTTCCATCATCAGCGTGGTGCAAAGTGGCTGCAAAGTCATGATAAATCCGGCCCAAGTGTACAGAACTACTAAGGACAAAGTGTAAACTTTTCAAAAGCATCCAAGTGACATAAAAGCCTAAATCTTAGTTTCATTGATACCCCTGCTCCTCTGAGCTCTCCCCAAATACCCCCGCCGCCACCCCACCCCCCAAACCTCAATCTGCTGCTTCTCTAATCGCTCCCCAAATGCCCCTGGCCTCTAGTGCCCCTCCATCTCCAAGTCCTTCCCAAATCCCCATGTCCTAGGCCCAGATCCTCAAAGTTATTAGGCACCTAAAATCCACTGATTTCAGTGTGAGTTAGGCGCTTAAATACCTTTGAGTATCTGGGCCTTAAGCTGCTTTTCAAAATTTACTCAAAGTGTCTCTAGCCACAGTCTTCACCCATAAAAAACCAAATTCAGTGGAATTGTCCCCTTAATCTTTATGGACTGTGTTTTAGACTATGTATTGAGCCAATGGATAGCGAACTACATTACACTGATAATTTACTTCCTATTTTTGATACAATGGTCACAATTTAAGGAGAACAACCAGACAATAGTAACTCAGATTCCCTTCAGCAGAATAAGTAGACTCAGTAATACATTTAGTTCCTACAAATTTTTATCACAAGCAGCAGGTGAAAGACCTGGAGCAGCAGAAATAACTGAGACTTTATCTACACTATGGGGGGAGATCGATCTAAGTTACGCAACTTCAGCTAAATAAATAACATAGCTGAAGTTGACGCACTTAGATCTACTTACTACGGGGTCCACACTACGCTATGTCAATGGGAGATGCTCTCCTGTTGACTCCCCTTGCACTTCTTGTTCAGGTGGAGTACAGGAGTCGACGGGAGAATGATCTGCGGTGGACTGCTGATGCATTGATCACCATTCATCGATCCCCAGTAAATGTAGACCAGCCCTAATACTGAATACAAAATACAGTAGTAATTCTAAACCAACATAAGCAACTTTCCTTATTATTCTATTAACCTCTGTTTCAACCAGGCACTATGTAAAAAATTACAGTAATACTACTTTGTACCTACTAATCTGCCCACGGTATTTATGCTTAAGTCAACACAATATATCAATACTTCAGCTGTTCCATTAATCACTACCCTGCCATTAATAAAGGCCCACTTCCCTTTTTTTAGAATGAGTGCACAGAAACATTTTCAATATGTAAAAGCAACACATGACTTATCCATCTTCTGCTCCCTATTCAAATCCTATATGAATATTCTGGTGAATAGAAAAAAATTCCTATTGCTTCCACTATCAGTTGAAATAACTATATAGAAATAAATAGTTGAAGATAATGAACTTAGCCCAGAGACTCACGAGCTCACATTTTAGGACCAAAAAAGTTGTAATTTTATTATTATAAAGGTTGGTAATGATCTGTATTCCATAGAGATACTTCTATTTTATTTACTTTGAAAGCCACCTATAATTTAAAGAAATTGATTCAAGCATATAAGGCCTGATTTTCCAAATTGCTCTGAACCTGCAACTCTATTTGAATTCAATCAGTGCTGTGAGTGACCAACACCTCTCAAAATGAGGCCGTTGTTGCTTATCTCACTGTCTGATACCAATCACTCCTGCAAAGTCAATTACCATGTTGCCCTAGCTTTAAAAGAAGTAATGAACTGATCAATCTGATTGCTATTTTATCCCACAACCTCTGGATCTCATGTCACTGCTGTGGTTAATGTAACAAGTCGGAATTGTGATAAAGGCAATGAGATATAAAAGAAAGACAGTGTTAAGGTTTGGCTGCTTGTTAAAGCAGAAATGCTGAAAGGGTTTCGAGAAATACTAGTCTGCCAGCTTTATGATTCAGGAAGGTTTAGGAAAAAAAGAAAGAAACGTTAGATACTAACATATCCTTTCAAAATGTCAAACAAATACTCAAAAACAAGGTAAACAGGAAAACTGCAGAAAATAATTATTTCCCATATGTCTCATTTTCTTTAATGCTTCATCAGCAAAGTAATTCAGTTGTCAACAGTTTTGTAGTATTGCTCATAGGCTTACCAGTGTTCCCTCTGAACCACCTCCCTAAATGTTCAACACCACCCATTTTCAGCCCAGGGGACTTAGCCTTTAACTGCGAGCAGACATGGAAAATCATCTTTCAAACTCATGTTAACTATTAAATGTTTCCCCTGATATCTTCTGTCCACGATGGTCATAATGCCACAAAAGTAAAAATATCAAGCAGATCCATCCTTCTGTTTTTCATACTGATATAAAGTGCTAGCAAGTGAAGCAGCATGAAGGATTTACGAAGTCAATACACAAGCTTGAAAAATTCAGTACAGAGTCATCGGTCTAAGAGACAACTATACTGTAACTAAGGATCCAAATTCTTTAAGCTGGCAATTCTGAAAAATATTTAAGCACAAGCTTAAATCCAGCCTTACTCAGCAAACCATTTAAACAGAGGCTAAACTTTAGGCATATGCCTAAATTTCATTACTTCACTAGAATTTACACATGCAGCTAAAGTTAAGCATTGGAAGATAGGTCCATCAATGGCTATTAGCCAAGATGATCAGGGACGCAACCCCATGCTCTGGATGTCCCTAGCCTCTGATTGCCAGAAGCTAAGAGTGGATGACAGGGGATAAATCACTTGATAATTGCCCTGTTCTGATCATTCCGTTTGAAACACCTGGCACTGGCCACTGTCAGAGGACAGGATACTGGGCTAGATGGGCCATTGATCTGATCCAGTATATGTTTTCTTATGTTCTTATCTGCTTAAGTGCTCTGCTCAGTATAGATGGACCTCTGAATCAGGGGCTAAGATGTTTGGCACTTACTTAAAAGCCATGTGGCTGATATTTACCATCTATGGGTCCTAAGAACATATGCAACTCTTACTCCCATGAGTCATCTAAATGTGAGCCACAATGGGATTTATGTGAGTAAGGATTGCAGGATTGCCTCTGTTATCATTGCCTCTTTTTGACTGCAACAAACAAATGAAATTGCCAGAATGAATAATACTGCTGCAGCACCTAAGGCTATGTGAAGCCATATACATTTTTTAAAAAACATTTTATACTTAATGAGAGTCACTCAACTGTCATAAATTTTGCACAGTTATGCCCATTTTGCTTTAAATATCCTTGGGTTTTGAGTCCTGAGATGTTTTAAGCATATTTTTGTTTGGATTTGTTATCATTAAAAGGCATTGGATTGACAGCCCTGATGCTTTCTGTTTATCCACTGAACAGCTACAGCAAGGCTTTCTCATGCTGCCTCCCAATGTACCCAACCCCTGACTTGCAGTAAACATTTCTAGGGGCAAGCAGGTAACTTACATCACTTCCCCATTCATTTGCTGGCTTCTCTGAGGAGCGACTGGCCAACAAGGTGTTAATTATCGGGGCAAAATTATCCGTGTGCTGCCTTTCTGCTAGGAACTAGATTGACACCACCAAATATCAGACAGTGGCACCTCGCTCTGAAACCATAGCAACAGGCTCTTGATTTTAACAGGCGCACCAGACCAATTTGCAGCTGTGGGAAAAGTGCAAACTGGACTGGTGCAGACAGCACTAGGGTTAGAACAAGCGTCCTCCCTGGCCCTGGCCACCTGTAGCTGAGTTAGCTCCTCTTCTGGGCAACTATTGAGACCTCTGGCCAGTATCAAGGGAGATACAAAAGCCTCGAATCTTGGCTCTGACACTGATTGTTTCTGTGGTTTTAGGGTTTGTCTACACTGCTCCAGAGTATAGGCTACAGGGATGTGCATTGCAGAGTGAACCAAAGTGTTGCAATCTGACTGCCCCATGTTGGCGCTGCTGCCGTGAACTAAAAGGTATCTAGTTCATGTTAACATAGTCCTCATTCAAACAGGATGTTAAAACAAACTAGATACCTTTTTGTTCACACCAGAAGCATTCACACGGGGCGGCTAGATCTCAGTGCTGGATGTTTTTCTAAAAGACTTGCTCTAGAAATTATTTTGGGGAAGTTCTACGGCCTGTGTTATACAGGTCAGATTAAATGATCACATGGCCTTGGAATCTATGAACAGACAAAGAGGTTAAAATCACAGAATACATTTTTAGCTCAGCACTAGAGTTCAGTTTTCTAAATGCCAGACTATGTTTGTAATACTCTCTTTTACAATGTCAAGAAGCTCCCAGCAGCAAGCTGACCAACGTTACTGCTAAAAACACCCAATAAAAGACTCAAAGCTTCCCATCTGAAAGCTCCATCTAGTCAATTGTGCTGCGTGGTACAGAAATACTTCCATTTTGGAATTAATATCAGAAGCAAATCCAATAGTAGTTACAGATCCCAGACTGAGGCTTTTTTCTGATACACTTTACCCAAGAGAAATTATATTGCTCTGGATTTAGCCTGAGATATCAGGAAAGCATGTCTATTGAAGACAGTGCTTAAGCACATGCTTAACTTCAAGCTTCAGTGGGATCTAAGCACATGCCCAAAGGCCTTCTTGACTCAGGGCGTATATGTGGATAATATAAAGCATTCCATTTTTATTATATATCTGAACAAGAGGGAAACCTGAATTCTGGCCTCCCTGTTACACTGAACAGTTCCTAAAGGAGTCAAAGCAAATGTTAGAGTTGCACATCTGAAAATAGTTAAATTGTTAGCACAATTTAAAGTAGTTGAAAGGATCTACTGTAATTTGTACTTGCTTTGGAAAATGTAGCAGCTGTCGTGCATTAACAAGCAGTTCAGTGGTCACATCTAGCAGGGTTCACCTGTATTTTATATTGCTCCTTTTACTGTGAAGCTGTGTTGTGTTTTAGACTGAAATTTCCCATTTATCCTAAACCGATGCAGAAAATCCCTACTTTTAATCAGGCAAAAACAAGAACCCAGAGGTAGAATGGCACGCAGCAAGGAGACGCTTAAGGGATGTAATATCCACCCTCTATATTTTTAGGTGTTGTATCCCATGCTTAATGTTGCAGCATCATTTTGGTTTTCATTATCAAATGCAGTAACCAGCACTTGGATGTTGATACTTGAAGATGTTTGGCTCCACTGTGAGGACAGTTGAAGTAGCTTCACAGTGTTTCTGTTACTCATATCAGTTAAAGAACAAAAGCAGTCGATCACAAAGGATTGGTTAGAGACAAACATTGGAGCAGTGGGAAAAGCAATGTGGGAATTACATCATTTATAATTAACTGGCACAGTAATTTAAAATCTGGTGCACATCTCATTTTTCTTTCCTTTTTCCTTTCGGTGACCTTAATCCTTATCATCTGGGCTTTATCTGCTGGTGCCCATAGTGATACTCTCAGTTCCAGAAGATTTTGCAAAACACAAGCCTTGTTTTGCTGATGCAAATGTTCAACATTGTTCCAGTGACAGGAACAGGCCTGCTGATGCAAAACTGCTCTATTTATTTCAGGAAGGTCATTGTTTCAATGAGCAACTTTCTCTCTCATCTAGCCATTCTGCTCCTTGTTTCAGGATGTCAGTCAGTGTCAAACAGTTGGCATGACCATGCAGATAATTCAACTGATGTGGTCACCACATCGCATTGGATACCAGTAACTATTGTAGTTACCCACACTGGGCAAATGATAAATAGAAACTAATTAACTGATGTTTACCCATGCAACACATTTAGACCCTGGTCCAACTCTCCCTTACTAAGACAAAATTCCTATTCATTTTAGAATTGTAGGGGCTGACCCTTAATTTGTAAACTACACATTACAGGGGCAATGCTAGTCCACAAGTTTCTAAAAATCACATAAGTGGAGGCCAGATTTTCAACTATTCAGCATGCAAAATCAGGGTCAGATTATCAAGAGGGCTCATCTTCCATTTAGGGTGTGTCACCATGCGTTCAGAGGTGTGATTGCTGCTGGGCTAGACATACCTATGCTAGCTTTAATCTAGCTAGCACAGCTAGAAATAGCAGGGAAGATGTACTGGTATGGGCTTCAGTGCAGGCTGTAAAAGCCTCCCCGGAACTCTGGCTACACAGTCACATTGCTAGTCCACACCGGGTCCATGTTACCGCATCTTCACTGCTGTTTCTAGCTGTGCTAACTAGATTAAAACCAGTGCCGGTATGCTTACCCCAGCTGCAATTATTCCTTCCATTGCAGTGTAAACATAGCCTTAGGCGCCTAAATAAAGGCATGATTTCTAAATGGGCTCAGCGTGCCACAGTCCCTATTGTGACACTTACGAACAGATTTTCACAACTACTGCTTTTGAAAACCTGACCCCTTCTTTTGGTGTCTTAAGGCGAGTTGAGCTCTTTTGTGAATCTAGCTCTGACGGTGTGTGTGGAGCTATTTTAAAAGAAATCTGACCATTTGGCTTTATTACATGTCCTTACTAATGGACAAAATGACTAGGCACAACATTTGCTTATACATGCACATTTCTTACATTTATTAAGTACTTTATCTGAGAGACTCCAGCTCCAATAAGTATGATGCGAGTGGTTATATGCTTTCTCTGCCATTTAGTTTAGATGGGAAATTGTGCGTGCACATCTGACTTTGCCGCATTCTCCAGTCTTATTCAATTTCTCTACATGTATTTAACTCTGCTTTCCGGTGCTGGTGTCTGGAAATTACACCCTGGAGGCACCAGCAAAGCCAGGGTTTGATTCAAATATCATTTTCAATCACTATGGCCCCGAAATCAAATCTTTGCCTTCTTAGGGGCTATCCTGCCCCTTTTACTCACAGAGAATAATCGTGGCGTAAGGTACTACTTATTGTATATGAGTACGGGTAACAAAAGCAGCCCTATAGCAATTAGGAATGGGCTCCAGGCAGGGCCGACCAAGCACGTGCTTGGGGCAGCACCTTGGGGCAGGGCGGCGCTCGATTTTTTATTTTTGGATTCGGCGGCACGGCGCTCGGGGGGGGGGGGGCTTGGGGGGGGGGGGGCTCGGGAGGGGGGGGGGTAGGGCGGGGCGGCGCTCTTCTTTTTTGCCTGGGGCGGCAAAAAAGTTAGAGCCGGCCCTGGCTCCAGGTGCAAAATTCAGATCCAGAACATAAACACCTCAAAGTTCAAGGGCATTCGGCTCAGGGAATTTGGCTCAGATATTTGAAAGTTAAGGCCCACGCGCAAAATTGGAATCAGTTTCTGGGTTCTTTGTGAGACAGCACCTCTAGAAACCAAGCCACCTCTCTTGAGCTACTTAAATATAGATTGGGGTGTATAATTGTGGTCATCTACATTTGAAAATTATAGCCTGAGGACCCTATCCAATACTCACTGAAGTCAGTGGGAGTCTTTCCATTGAGTTTAATGGCCATTGAATCAGGCCCTAAGTGACATGACTAAGACCACAGAAGGAGTCAGTATCACAGCCAGGATTAAAATGGAGGAGTCTCCATCTTGTGCTTAGTGCACATAGCCTTCCATGCTATTAATCCATTTTTCCTTTTGTGGACAGCTGTCTGGGAGGGAGCTTCTTATAGCCCTGGCCCCAGCAGAAGCAATCTGCTGGGTTGCACCTATCCCCTTAGCTACAAAATGGCCTGGGATCTCCTAAAAAACAAAAACAAAACAAAAAACCACAAGGGACTGTGGGCTTCAGAGGTCCCAAATGCTAATCCCAGGGGGCTGGTAGGAGGCATTCATATTTTTTGGAACAATCATAGTGACAGACTTCCAGCCCTAGAGAGCTGCTTACAGTCGCAAGATTAGAAACCTTTAAATGAATCCTGAGAACTTCCTTATAACATGCATAGGGAAACCATACAGTTCAGGCAGCAGCCCTGAAGTTTGCTACCCCAAAGGGCAGGATCTGGCCTGGAGAACCAAAGAAAGGCTGAAAACTGACAGTAATAGAATGCCAGTACCTAGAGGAAAGGGCAAGCAGTAATCTAAACGCTCAAATAGCATTAAAATGACGGGTGACTGGGGAAGCATTTCTCAGTGTGCATTTACATAGAACAGGGAGATACTTAAATGGAAGGCTACAACAAAAGCAGTTTGATTTCAGAAGAGGATGTGGGCATGGGCAATCATTTTGGGACCTGCTGAGAGCATGGGAAAGAGCTCTGGGTTTGGTTTATTTGTTTAAACAAATATATGATTCAGTGGTGTTAAATGGTATGGTATTTGAGTGCTGTTGAAACTCTGGAATGTACCTGCACATATTAACAGACCAGTAGGGGAGATACACAAGGCAAGCAATCTTTGAATGAGTGCATGAGTTGGTGGGAGAATACAATTGGTCAGGAATTTTGACCACAAAAAAAAAAGTTTAATTGGAAAAAAAAATGCTGATTCATCAAAACCAAAAGTTTGCATTAAAATAAGCTGGTTTTGACAAAACTTTCATGGGGAAGTTTTCTCAGAGCCAGCATAGAACAGCCAATAGCTCAGAGGTTGCAGCATGCTTCTGGTATGTAGGAGATGCAAGTGTGTTTCAGAGGAGGGACTTGAAGCTAGGTCCCCTAACACCAGGCCAGGCCCCTAACCGCTGGCTTTTCAGAGCTATGGCTGTCTCATTTAGTCACGAAAATTTTCAAAAGATTTTCAGCAAACAAATTCTGAAACCGCAAATTTTCATGAAACTGAATTCTTGTTTTCTGGCCAGCCCTTGCGTGAGTGTTAGAAAATGAAGGGCAAAGTGTTGTAGGATGCATTTCCCCTGCACTGTTGCTGAAGGTGGCAGCAATGGAAAATGGAGTAGTCAGCCACAGTAGAATGGTCATATGCTTACCTGATAGAGAACAGTTGACTATCTAGGGAATACTACCTTTCCCATCTTAAGCCCTGTCTACACACAAGTTTCCACTGGTTTAATTAAACTGGTTTAGCTAAACTGATGCAACCCCTTGCGTGGATACTCCTATTTTAGTTTAAGACTGGCTCCCTCAAATCTCTTCCTAATAGATTTAAGCTAAACCAAAATAAGCCTGGTTTAGTGTCCATGCAGACTTTTGCACTAGTTTAAATAAATCAGTTTAAAATCCCACTTTAAATTCAGCTGGTGCAAATCTGCATGTAGATAAGCCCTGAGCTTTAACTGTTTGTGTCAGTTTGTAGCTAGATATATTTGGGTTAGAAATAAAGTGCACAATTTTAACGGTGAGTACAGTAACTCCTCGCTTAATGTTGTAGTTATGTTCCTGAAAAATGTGACTTTAAGCGAAATGATGTTAAGTGAATCCAATTTCCCCATAAGAATTAACGTAAATGGCAGGGGAGGCGTTAGGTTCCAGGGAAAATTTTTTCACCAGACACAAGACTGTTTAAAACTTATACTGTGTATATATAAACAGTTTAATACTGTACACAGCAATGATGATTCTGCAGCTTGATTGAGGTGGTAGGGTCGGAGGGTGGAAGACGGTGGGATATTGCCCAGAGAATCCCTTACTGCTAAATGATGAACTAGCATTTGGCTGAGCCCTCAAGGGTTAACACATTGTTGTTAATGTAGCCTCACACTCTACAAGGCAGCACAAATGGAGGGAAAGGAGACAGCATGGCAGACAGAGACACACACCGTGTGTGTGTGTGTGTGTGTGTGTGTGTGAGAGAGAGAGAGAGAGAGATGCGCATTGCCCCTTTAAGTACGCTGACTCCACTCTAAGTACATTGCCTTTTTAAGTAGATCAGCAAGTTGAGACAGCAGCTGCTGCCAGCAAGCTCCATCCCGTATCCACCCCTGCTTTATGGAGATGGGGGTAAGCAGGGAGCAGGAGCGGGGGGGGGTGTCACCCTGACATTAGCCCTCTTCCATCCCCGCCCCAGCCCCGCACAGCAAGCAGGAGGCTCCCGGGAGCAGCTCCAAGGCAGAGGGCAGGAGCAGCACATGGCAATGGGGTGAGGGACAGCTGAACTGCCAGCAATTGGTAGCCTGCTGGGCGGCTGCCGCACAGGGAACTTAGGGGAGCAGGAAGCTGATAGGGAGGCTGCTGGTCCATCCTGGTTCCAACCCCCCACCAGCTGGCTCCAATGGGCGTCTCTTTCTGCAAGCAGTGGACAAAGCAGGCGGCTGCCAAACAACGTTATAAGGGAGCATTGCGCAACTTTAAACATGTATGTTCTCTAATTGATCAGCAGCGTAACGAAATGTTAACCGGGACAACTTTAAGTGATTAGTTACTGTATAACTAACTGGTGGAACAACTTACCTAGGTTTCTGGTGGACTCTCCATTACTGGCAATTTTAAAACCAAGGCTGGATGTTTCTCTAAAAATAAGCTGCAGTTCAAACAGGAATTAATTAATGAAACACCTACGGCCCAGAGGTCAGGCTAGATGATCACAATGGTCCCTTCTGGCCTTATAGTCTATGAATCTGTGACCAGAACTAGAAGGGTAATACGTTTATATGCTGTACATTTTGAACTGTCCATGTCCAGAGCCATTAGTACCTACGAGTCCTGCAATTTGTTATTGTTTAACAGCGTTTAATCTACCAAATTCCAATCAACTAGGTTTATTCATATGTAGTTATATCTACTAGGTTTGTTTTAACAATATGTACAATCAAAGTATCACTTAACAATGATAAGCAGCTCCCTAAATCTAATGCTTGATCAATGTTGTCTCCCCTACTAGTTGTTACGTTATGCTTAAAATAATAATATGTAGCAATGATCTTCAAGCAGTAATTAATTCTCACATCATGCTGCGTGGTAGGTATTCCAGTTTTAGACAGGGATATGGAGGCTGAGAGCATAAGAATGGCTATACTGGGTCAGACCAAAGGTCCATCCAGCCCAGTATCCTGTCTACCAATGGTAGCCAATGCCAGGTGCCCCAGAGGGAGTGAACCTAACAGGCAATGATCAAGTGATCTCTCTCCTGCCATCCATCACCACCCTCTGACAAACAGAGGCTAGGGACACCATTCCTTACCCATCCTGGCTAATAGCCATTAATGGACTTTACCTCCATGAATTTATCCAGTTCTCTTTTAAACCCTGTTATAGTCCTAGCCTTCACAACCTCCTCAGGCTAGGAGTTCCACAAGTTGACCGTGCACTGTGTGAAGAACTTCCTTTTATTTGTTTTAAACTTGCTGCCCATTAATTTCATTTGGTGGCCCCTAGTTCTTATATTATGGGAACAAGTAAATAACTTTTCCTTATTTACTTTCTCCACATCACTCATGCTTTTATATACCTCTGTCATATCCCCCCCCCAGTCTCCTCTTTTCCAAGCTGAAAAGTCCTAACCTCTTTAATCTCTCCTCATAATCTCACCAGGTCACGCATAGTAAATCAGCAGCAGAATAAGGGGTTAGAACTCAGGAGCTCCTGGCTCGCAGTCAGGTGCTCATTATCTCTAGTGCAAGCTTTTAACACAGTACTTCTTTCTCTTGATTCCTCTGGGTTTTGATTTACACTCCACTGCAGCTTTTATTTGAGGCTAGGGATATAGCTCTTTGTATGTATTAATACTATTTTATATGTTATCCTATAGGATCACTTCATTAATTACATAGAGAATGAGTTGCACTAGTGAGTTATATTATTATTTTTAATTATTTGTATTGCGATAGCCCCTAGAAGCCCCAGTCATGGACCAGGACCCCATTGTGTTATGTGCTATCCAAACACATAATTACACATACCTGAAAGGTAACAACCTCTAGCACAGAGAATGGCAACTAACCAGCATGATTGCACAACAATGGGAAGAGGGGAAATATAGGTTAAAGGCCAACACTCTTACCAAAAACATAACTTAGTTTGGGGCAAATAACCCAAACAGTTGCATGTGCAAGTGACCAGTTACATATGTAACTAGCCATTTGTTTGTGGAATTATACAGGTCACGCAAGCTGTCATGGTAACCGTGCATGCAGACATAATCTTGGTTTTTAATAAGTCTGCTATTAAATGCGGACACAGCATGGTATTCAGTTCAGTTCAATGGGACTTTATTGGCATGACAAGCTATACAAGCATTGCCAATGTGTAAGTCAAAGGGGTCTGTCTTTTCACAACACTCTGGTATGTGGTATTCAGTTTATCTCCAAGACCTCAATAGGAGGAAGGGCTGAGTCAGGATACAAGCATATAGTTCTCGGAAGTCTATATGTTTCACACCCAACTCTTTCACACCCACTCCATCTTAAAAGAGTTTTGTGATTAGTTTCATGAATCATTGGAAACTGCCTTCAGATGCAAAATGCAGAAGAGTAGGAGATTTACACAAAGCCAGGCTACTAATTCACCTTGGAACATGAGTCAAATAAAAAATGATTACACTATTTTCCCCAGCCGCCAGCATAGTGCATGCCATACTTTTTAGTTGTTGGTGTTTTTTGACATATTTGTTTATTACTATAAAATAGGACAATTAATTATTTTGTATGAAAACATTTACTGGAAAGTTAGTAATTGGAGCATACAAATTAAATCCAGATGAAAGGACATTTGCTCAGTGTCTTTTTACCTCTAAAATCTGAGCTTATAAAGATTTTATTATTATTTTTATTATTTTTCAATGGCAGGAACATTAAGCATAGGGGTTTTTATTTCCAGCCAAAACAGGTTTAGTAGGTTCACCAAAAATATGAATAGGCACCATTGTTCAGAGCTAATTTAAACCATCCTGTGCAGTTTGAGCAATTTAAATATCACTGAAGCACAGGCAAAGAAGATCTGCTTGCTGGTCCCTGAATTACAATAGAGTCAGGGAAAGTTTAGGTTAACAAACATGCTTGAAAGTTTCCAAAATATCCATTCCTATATCTCTACTCAGAAAGAAACATCAAGTTCATATTGTGCTGTTCTTCAATCTTTGGATCTATTCAGACTTCTGAAACTATAGCTGGGAATACATTGCTACAAGAGAGAAATGCATCTTTTCCAAAATATTTGTTCATATAGATCCCAGCCCAGCAAAGATCTTCTCATGGGCAGATCCTTGAATTCATATGGAGATCCACTGACTACAAAGGGCACAGGGTTCCACCAGCTTAGAATTTCTTGCATGACTGGGGTGATGCAGCTAAACCCTGAAGATCTGACTCAAACTAGCAAATCCCCTTTAATGTCAATAGGCACTTGTCCAATTAAAAACTGAGGTACCAGTCAGGAAAGCACTTAAGCATATGCGTAGCCCACCCCTATTCAAGACAGCATTTAAGCATGTACTCAAGTGATACCCTGAATAGGAATGATTTCCTGAGTCAGGGCCTGAAAAAACTCTCAGTTTGGCCCATAGATGAGAGGACGTGGTGATGTATATTGGGCCCACATGACCCAGTCTATCATTTGTTGGGGAGTGCCCCTGGCTTTTGAATATTTATCAATATGGTTTTGTTGACATTTGTGACATTTGAAAGGAAAGCAAGATAAACAGGAAGTAAACAAGTTTATGGCATTTGAGAGACAACGGGATGGATGGGAGGATAAGTGGAACTCAGTGTTTCCCAGACAGAAGGCTCTACTTGCAGGAGAGAAGGTGCTTTGAGGGCCTGATACGTTCATGCAGCTATGAGTCATCATCTCCCACAAGAGTCCCAAGACTCCCTGACTCAGTGGATGGTTAAAGATCTGATTCTCCTTTGGCTAAATCCTTAGGTCCTTGCTCAGATTTTATCAATCTCCTTCTTAGGAGACCTTCTATTAACATCAGCAAGAGTTTTCCTGAGCAAGTTACTGAGTGAGGACCTCAGGATGGATGCAGCCTTTTAAATGCAGCATGCAGAGATACCAGCATGACATGAACTGGCTCCATTCTTTGGTGATGATTTTCTGGTTCAAAGTAGACAGTAGGCAGTGAGGCTGGTTCAACTTGTGGTTGCATCAGTTTGACATTGTGGACCATTAGCCAGTTCTGGGACTTTAGAACATTGTGTTTTTTGACGAATTTGCTTTCATCTTAACACATCAGGAGTGTAACAAATTCGAGTACAGGCCCAATCTACAAGCATCTTCTCATAGAATTCAGCTGGAGTTTTGTTTTAGTAAGGTCTGAGCAAACACTATACAAAGACTTCGGGATTTAATTTATCTGAAAAACCCACATCCCATCTCTTCTCCACTCAGGTATTGTCACAAGTATAAACCTGCCAGATATTTCCTCAAAGCCGATAGTGATCTCAGATACTTCCTCCTGAATTAAAACCTTTCGGCCTTTGCAGACTGAGTCTCAGTTGAGCTGAATTAATCATCTTCATGTTCGTGTACACAAAACCCAGAGGAAAGAGAAGTGATGCATAATGATGTAATGCTGATGCGTTAGCTAATAAGCCTTGATGAACTTAAGTTTTCTAAAACCAGATTTAAAGAAGTATAGCAATGTATATTCTCAATTTTCCAGATAATCTTCCAGATCAACAAAAAGTGAATTAAACTAGCAGTGGTTCTCAAACCTTTTCACTTAAGATCCTCTCTCAAGCTACCTCCTCTTCCAATGCTCCAATCTTCTGCTGTATGCTTCCCGAATGATTTCATTTTTCCAGCCACCAAGAAGGGCTCCATAGAATCCTGTGACCCACCGATTGCAATTTCATAACCATTAAAACATACCTGGACACTATTAGCCATATTGTGCCACTGAATCACTGGGTTGCATTAATCAGCAGTGCAGAACAACACTGCCCCAGCAAGAGCGCCAAGAGAGGAGGTGTTTCAAAAAGCGCATTCCTTTTATTTCTTTCTCTTCTGCCTGCAGGCTCACTCCCACCCAAGGTACAGCTGGTCAAAAAGTGGTAAGTATCTTTTGTGAACATTTTCAAAATTTTTCAATTTTACTCTGACAAAACCCAAAACATTTTTCTCATTCAGTTTGTTTTGTTTTCTTCTTCACTTTTCAGTGGCAAAATGGAAAAAGGGGGGGGAGAATGAGAAAAAAATGATGGAAGAAAAAAGGGAAAGCAGAGTGAGTAAAAAATATTTTTTAGTCAAAAATCACCAGAAAAAAAAAATTTCCATAAAGGGTCATTTTTTCCCCAATCACTCAAAAGTCTTGAACAAATTTTTTTCATGACAAATGTATGCCTTCCACCAGCTCTGCTATTCAAATTCTGCAGGAACCCAAACAAAGCCAAACTTTGAATTATGGGAAAATCCAAACAAACAAGTATTTGGATTTTATATTTGTCACTGGCTTTTTTAATGCCTCAAAGAGCCATTTATGGGGTCAAAGCACCACAAATTCTGATATTCTCCCAGTATTTCCACCATCCAGGAATCAAAATAGGATAAAGCCAGACTTTGCACAGTCTTTCCATAAGAAAGTCTCTGAGGTATTAAAAGCCTGTGAAAAATATACAAACAAATCTTCAGCTTCAAATACCACACCCCATGCTTCCCCCTACTTGTCTTAAAAGGAGAAAATAAACTTCCGTGTTCATTTCTTATAGAAAGAAAAGATCTAGTGCATTTTATTTTCTGCAGGCATTATGTTTTAGCACATCTTTGCTTACTGTTAATTTGTCATGATTTGTGGCTGGGGCCAAAGATCATACCTAGTAAGTTGGTGTAGGGCTAAAGGCAGCTTTAAGGCACTTTTGCATTGCCCTGATCTTAAGCCAGGTGCTCAGACCCCTTTGTAAGTTAGAACACCCTGATGCTGCTTGTAGCGGGGTGACAACTCACCAGCGCAGCGTCTCCTGCTGGTTGTCCAGGGAATTAGCTTTGTCCAGCTCCAGAGCGCTCTCTGCTGGCCAATGTCCCACTTGCCACTGCCCCCACCATGTCCCTCCCGGACCCCGGTGCCCCTTTACATTGGGTGCTGCCCCCTGGCAGTACCCCCACAGATCTGGGTCTCTCCTCCTCGGGGAACCCCCAACCCCCATCCCCACCTCAGTGCCTACTGCCAGTCACCATCTAGCCCCCGTTCACTGGGGCAAACTGCAGTCTATAAAGGCCACTCATCATTGGCAAGGGGAGTTTGGACCTGCTGCCTCTGCCTACCCTGGGCTGCACCTCTGCAACCCCAGTACCCTTCTCAGCCTTTAACAAGGCCTGCAGCCCGGGGGGTTTCCAGGCTGGAGCTCCCCAGCTCCTTTGACTTTCCCCCAGCCCTGCTCCACTCTAGGTACCCTATTCTAAGCTCTCCAGCAGCCAGGCCCAGCTCCCTCCACACCTAGAGAGAGACTGCCTGAGCTCCTGGCTCGCAGCCTCTTATAGGGGCCTGCTGGGCCTGATTGGGGCATGGCCACAGCTGTTACTGCCTTCCCCAATCAGCCTAGGAATTGGCTCCCCGGGGCAGCCTTTTTCCCCGGGCTGCTTTAAGCCCTTTCAGGGGTGGAGCGGGTGACCACCCTGCTACACTGCTCTAAAGTAGGCTGAGTGCCAGTGTCCTCTATGGGTGAATACTTTTCACAACGCCATCATTCTGTAGCTAATCTGTCAGACCCATCCTCAAAGGAAACCTGCAAAACACCTTCAGAAGATGAGCCTTGGAACTTAAATTCATAACTGATAGACACTAAAAATCATGGTCTCAACAGAGACACTGGTTTTATGGCTCAGTACAACAATCTGTAACCTACTATCCCTCCTTTGTCCTATGACTGCAGAAGTGTTAATAATCCATGTAGGAGTGCATGGCCATCCCTCTCTGTCAGTCTCAGAGGGAGGCCACACCCTCTCACTCTTGGGTCCCTATCAAGGCAAGGGTCATTGGAGAATTAGTAGTTTCTAAAGCCCTCCCCTTTAGGCAGGGCCAACCGGCAAGTAGTCTGGGCTCTGGCTTCAGGCAGGGCTGAGCAACAAACAGTCTAGTGAGCTTTGGCCTGCCGGCAGGGAGAAGCAATAGGCGCTGGCTCCTCCCCAGCAGTCTTGGAGGGACGCCCTTCCCCCTCACTACAGTCCACTTCAATTTAAGGGGTTTCTTGCAACATGTGTTAACCCCTTAGATTTACCAATGTGTCCCATCTTCTATTTAGCTGCAATACTCTGGTTACCTTTCCCAGACCTGAAGAAGAGTTATGTACAGCTCTAAAGCTTATCTCTTCCACCAAAAGAAGTTGGCCTAACAAAAGGCATGACCTCACCCAAGCTTGTCTGTCTCATATCCTGGGACCAGCCCACCTACAACAATACTGAAAACAATGTCCACTAAGGGCCATTAAAGCAACTGGGATTGCTGGGGCAGAGGGAAGTCTTGGCCATGTTCCCTTTTTCCCAGTCATGCCTACTACACAAGTTGCAAGGAATGTGGTGGCAGAGGAGCCTCAAGCTAGTTCTTTGCCACGGGAAGATGATTCTAGAATCTACCTGGATTAGACTATTCACAGTCACTTGTTGTGCCAACAAATATTTTACATGAACAGAATATTTACAGGCATAAATCAAGTAGCTACCCATCTAAGTCACCAGTTTATACCAACAGTTTTGTTTTCACATGGAAATTCTTATTTGTATTGAAAATGGTTTGTCCATACAATACTGCGCTTCTCCCAACTGTTTAACATTTGGGCCAAGACTTTCAAAAACAGGTGCCTAATGTTAGTTTCCTAAATGGCTTAGATTGTCAAAAGCAAGAAGAATCCAGCAACCGCTTTGTGCTCAGAACCTCTGAAAGCCCTAACTATGGACTTTCAATCCTAACTTTAGGCATTCATTTTTTCAGATCTTGCCTTTGCTTTTTTTCACAATTTTCATTGGAACAAGAGCATTTCACTTTCAAGTCAGAACAGGAATTTATCATATTCTAAAACTTTGAGAGCAATTGGTGTCTTAGGCTCCCTCTGAGAGGCACAGAAAGTCATTTTTTCTTCATTTCCCACAGAAAAAAAACAAGTAACAGGTGTTCTGCTCCTGGCACATCTCAGCATCACATCCTGTTACAGTTGAAATGAGCTTTAAAATAATGTTGATTTTGAAACTGGGTCAACTTTTTTGGCTTAAAAAGGAAAATAATCTTATTTTAGAACCCCCCAGAATTTTAAATTTGGAGCTATCTGATTGGCTGATTGTCAGCGGTTTGGAAAGCACACTTAAAATGAGTTACATTCATTTTTTGAGCAAAGTAATAGCCATTGTAAATCCATTTGCATTAAGGTGCTTTTGTCACTCCTGGATTTATGCAGCAGTATCTGATAGTGTTGGCAATGTTCAAATGGTTTCTGAAATCCCCTTTCCTCTTCTCTTTAAAAAAACCCCCAACAGATAATCTTATCCAAATTCTGAAACCAATCCAGGAAACTAAAATAAGACATAAAAATCTCCTTAAATTTACCAGAAGGGTAGGAAGCGGGGGAGCGGGGGAAAGGGAGGTGGTTCAGAGAGAACAAACAAATTCCATTTTCTTCCAAGGAGATGGAATCAGAATCTTCCAGTAAGCTTTGCTATTTTGAATAGAAACAGCCATGCAGTTTAAACAGCTGGAAAGGAAACGTCACAAGCTTACAGGGATTCCTGGACTCTGCTGACATACTGTGATTCTTCCAGTGTTTCCCATAGCTGATGCACTGCGTGTTAAGGGTTTGAAAATTAAAGTGGGCCTGATCCTGCATTTCTCCCGAATTCCCAGTTAAGGTTGCAGGCCATGTCTACACTACAAAGTTTTACTGGCATAGCTATATCAGCTGGGAGCATGAAAAGATCACAACTCCCCCAGTATGACATAGCTGGGCCAGCAAAACGCAACTATGCCAGCAGAAGAGTTCTTCTGTCAGCATAACTAATGCCATTCAGGAAGTAGTTTAGCTATGCCAGCAGAAGAACTTCAACCGTCAGTTTATTGTCTGCCAATATAGCAGCGAGCGATGAGGGATGGGGGGCAGAGGGCCTGGAGGAAGAGGCGGAGCAGGGACGGAGCCTTGGGGGAAGAGGCAGGAGGTGGGGTGGGAGGTTCCGGCGCTCCTGCTGTAGTGTCCAGTTTTCAGAAATTAGAAAGCTGGCAACCCTAATCGCAAAGTGTTCTCCAGTATCATTCTCTTTGCTCTTGCTTGGAATTGAAGGGGTCTCTGATAAGATAGATATCAATCCTGCCTTCAGCTTGCTGTCTTGGCTGACATGCTGGCATCAGTGGTTTTTATTTGCAAGTGATATTTTTCTTCTTAGAAGATGCAAAGTAAAACTGGAGAGGGAACCACTGCCCCTTAAATATAACATGGAAGGCCAAATCCTGCTCTCATACCCCCCGAGTATTAATTCAGGATAGCTCCACTCACTTTAGTAGATTTACACCAGTGTAACTGAGATCAGATTTCAGTCCAGAATCTTTTACAAACATCTGGAGATAGATAGGTCTTTAAATTTTCTACTTGTGAAAAATGCCACACTGTCACCATTGGCAAATGAAGTCCCCTATTTATATCCACACACCAGATACAACACAGGCAGCAGTACAAGCTTCCTCATTCTGCCTTGCCAATATGGGGGAGAGGGTCTGAGTGAAAAGGTAATTCAGCCATGCTAGTCAATTTGACCCTTGACCTCTCTGCTGAGGCTGCCAAAGTGGGTTCCAAGAAGTACCAACTGCAGTGATGGCTTAAGGCAGAATATGTACATCCACTGGGACTGGACTGAGGCCCTTAAACTGGTAAATAATTATCTTCCAAACACAGGGACATTGTTTATTCTGTAAAACACAATATGAAATGTTAAGGGGGTAGTGTCATGGAGAGTGTGTTTGTTTATTCATACTTGTAAAAAGCACATGTACAAATTAGTTTAAAAAGATATACACAATGAGCATGTCAACAGCTCTTCCTCCCCTCACCACCCTCACAACCCCAAACTGCCCCTCACCAAGGAAGCCTGGAAAAATAGTTAAACAGATACGCTTTAAACTGAGCTGTTTTCCTTATATTTTGTATGCATAATCAAAAAACATAAAAATTCTGTCTGCACAGTAAATGTGCACTTTAAAAAATCTTTAACAGTTTGGAGGCAGAAAATGATAAACAAGTCTCTTAACTCTTCAGCTGCTTCCAACCCATATCAACTTGCCTCATTGATTAAGTCCAGCTGCAGAGTTTTTGTTTGGATTGGAGTGAATTGGAGGGACTTTTTCACTGCAATGCAAATTCATTCATGTATCTCCGCTGAAGGTCAGCCTTCCCAAATGTCCCATTGCTGACGGGGGTTTCCTTGCAAACCCTTTACATCAGAGGGATTTCCTTTGACTCAGGTCTCTAGGTCTCCTTTTTTTATTCATTCCGCATCTTTGGGGAGCGTCCAAAACATCAACAGCTCAACCTGGCAGAGGAGGGAGGTAGATTTTCTTTCTCGCGGGGGAGATTCCCTTTGTGCAAATCCACATTGCTGCAGAAAGCTCCGCTCCTGAAAATTCCCATCTCTGAGGGTATGTCTACACTACGGGATTAATCTGAATTTACAGAATTCGAATTTTGGAAACAGATTGAATAAAGTCGAATGTATGTGGCCACACTAAGCACATTAATTCGGCGGTGTGCATCCATGTACCGGGGCTAGCGTAGATTTCCGGAGCGTTGCACTGTGGGTAATTATCCCATAGCTATCCCATAGTTCCCGCAGTCTCACCCACCCATTGGAATTCTGGGTTGAGATCCCAGTGCCTGATGGGGCAAAAAACATTGTCGCAGGTGGTTCTGCCTACAGCCTCACCCCTCCCTCCATGAAAGCAACGGCAGACAACCATTTTGTGCCTTTTTTCCTGGGTGAACACTGCAGACTCCATACCATGGCAAGCATGGAGCCCGCTCAGCTCAAGACAGCAGTCATGAACATTGTAAACACCTCGCGCGTTCTTGTGAAGTTTATGCTGAACCAGGACCAGAAAAACGAGGAGAGGAGGAGGCGGCGACGGCAGCGCAGCGACAAGAGTAATGAGGACATGGACATGGACATGGACATGGACACAGAATTCTCTCAAACCGCGGGCCCCGGTGCTTTGGAGATCATGTTGTTAATGGGGCAGGTTCTATCCGTGGAATGCCGATTCTGGGCCCGGGAAACAAGCACAGACTGGTGGGACCGCATAGTGTTGCAGGTGTGGGACGATTCCCAGTGGCTGCGAAACTTTTGCATGCGTAAGGGTACTTCCATGGAACTTTGTGACTTGCTGTCCCCTGCCCTGAAGCTCCAGAATACCAAGATGAGAGCAGCCCTCACAGTTGAGAAGTGAGTGGCGATAGTCCTGTGGAAGCTTGCAATGCCAGTCAGCTACCGGTCAGTCGGAAATCAATTTGGAGTGGGCAAATCTACTGTGGGGGCTGCTGTGATGCAAGTAGCCAAAGCAATCACTGAGCTGCTGCTACAAAAGGTAGTGACTCTGGGAAATGTGCAGGTCATAGTGGATGGCTTTGCTGCAATGTGATTCCCTAACTGTGGTGGGGCGATAGGTGGAACCCATATTCCTATCTTGGCACCGGAGCACCAGGGTACCCAGTACATAAACCGCAAGGGGTACTTTTCAATGGTGCTGCAAGCAGGGCCGGCCCAAGCAGCCAAAACAAAAACAAAAAACAAACAAACAAAAAAGCCGTGATCGCAATCGCGATCTGCGGCGGCAATTCGGCGGGAGGTCCTTCACTCCCAGGCGGAATGAGGGACCGCCCGCTGAATTGCAGCTGAATACCTGGACGTGCCACCCCTCTCCAGAGCGGCCGTCCCAAGCACCTGCTTGAGAAGCTGGTGCCTGGAGCTGGCCCTGGCTGCAAGCACTGGTGGCTCACAAGGGATGTTTCACCAACATCAACGTGGGCTGGCCGGGAAGGGTTCATGACGCTCGCGTCTTCAGGAACACTAATCTGTTTAAATGGCTGCAGCAAGGGACTTACTTCCCGGACCAGAAAATAACCATTGGGGATGTTGAAATGCCAATAGTTATTCTTGGGGACCCAGCCTACGCCTTAATGCCATGGCTCATGAAGCCATACACAGGCAGCCTAGACAGGAGTCAGGAGCTGTTCAACTACAGGCTGAGCAAGTGCAGAATGGTGGTAGAATGTGCATTTGGCCATTTAAAAGGTCGCTGGCGCTCGTTACTAACTCGCTCAGACCTCAGCCAAACCAATATCCCCATCGTTATTCCTGCTTGCTGTGTGCTCCACAATCTCTGTGAAAGTAAGGGGGAGATCGTTATGGTGGGGTGGGAGGCTGAGGCAAATCTCCTGGCTGCTGATTACATGCAGCCAGACACCAGGGCAATTAGCAGGAAGCGCTGCGCATCAGAGAAGCTTTGAAAACCAGTTTCATGACTGGCCAGGCTACAGTGTGAAATTTCTGTTTGTTTCTCCTTCATGAAAACCCGCCCCCTTTATTGACTCATTCTCTGTAAGAAACCCACCCTCCCCCTTCCCCCAGCTTGCTTTCAAAGGAAATAAAGTAACTATCATTTAAAAATAATTTATTATTTATTAATTGATTATAAAAAGAGGGAGAGAACCCTGGTGGGGTTTGGGAGGAGGATCAGCGGGAAGGAAAAGGCCACTAAAAAAAGGTTAAAAAAATGACAGCCTTTTGCTTGGCTGTCCACTGGGGTGGAATGGGAGGGTGTACGGAGCCACACACCCCCCCCCCCCGCGTTCTTACACGTCTGGGTGAGGAGGCTATGGAACATGGGGAGCGGGGAGGGAGGTTATATAGGGGCTGTAGCGGCACTCTGTTATCCTGCTGCCGTTCCTGAAGCTCCACCAGATGCCGGAGCATGTCTGTTTGCTCATGCAGCAGCCCCAGTGTTGCATCCTGCCTCCTCTGATCTTCCTGCCGCCACCTCTCATCTCGAGCGTCTCTCCTGTCCTCACGTTTGTCCCTCCTGTCCTCACGTTCACTGGCATCTTTCCTATACTTTGAAACCGTATCCTTCCACTCATTCAGATGACCTCTTTCACTGCGGGTGGATTCCATGATTTCCACGAACATCTCGTCTCACGTCTTCTTTTTCCGACACCTTATCTGAGATAGCCTTCGGGATGGAGGAGGGAGGCTTGAAAAATTTGCAGCTGCTGGAGGGAGGGAAAAAAGGAGAGAATTTTTTAAAAAGATACATTTTACAGAACAATGCTTATACTCTTTCACGGTGACCAACAATATTCACATTACATAGCACATGTGATTTCTGTGCAAGGTCGCATTTTGCCTCTTAATATTGAGTGCCTGTGGCTTTGCTGCTAGAGATCACAGATGCAGGTCCGGGCAACAGAATTCAGCTTGCATGCGGCCATGGTAAGCCATTGTCTTTCGGCTTCTGCGCCCTCCTTTCCCACATACCAAGCAAAGCCCGTTGAGTGCTGCGGTTTTCCTGTTAACCTTCAGCAGCAGAAAACAAACTAATTCCCCCCCGAGTCCAATTCTCTGGATGATCGCTATATCCCTCCCCCCACCGCATGGCTGGTATCAGGGAAGATCCCTGCTATCCAAACGCAAAAAGCTCAGGGCCAATCCCCCCGCCCCCCGTGCTTGGCTAACTGCAGGGAAGGATTTCTTTTCAGCCACAGGCAAACAGCCCAGTAGGAATGGCCACCTCTGTCCCCTTAATTAAATTCCCGTATTTCAACCAGGTTACCATGAGCGATATCACTTTCCTGAGGATTACGCAGTGAGATAAAGAACGGATGTTGCTTGAATGCCAGCAAACACTGGGACTATACGCTGCCAGGCTTTGTCATGCAATGATACCAGATTACTTGCTACTAGCATGGCGTGGTCAAGTGTCCTAACATGGAGGACGGAATAAGGCTGCACTGCCCAGAAACATTGTGGCAAGGCTTTTGGAGTACCTCCAGGAGAGCTTCATGGAGATGTCCCTGGAGGATTTCCGCTCCATCCCCAGACACATTAACAGACTTTTTCAGTAACTGTACTGGCCGCGAATGCATCCCAAGTCCTCAGGGCAAAGTAATCATTAAAAAACGCTTGCTTTTAAAACAAGTTTTATATTTTAAAAGGTAAACTCACCTGAGGTCCCTTCCATGGGGTCATGGTCTTGGATCCTGGCTTGGGAGGGTTGGGAGGGTACTTCAGTCAGGCTGAGAAAAAGATCCTGGCTGTTGGGGAGAATGGAGTGCTGTGTGCTCTCCGCAAGCTCCTCCTCCTGCTCCTCCTCCTGCTCTTCCCCGTCCGCAGAATCCTCAGGTGTAGCTGATGAGATTACCCCCGCCTCGGAATCCACGGTCAAAGGTGGGGTAGTGGTGGCGGCCCCCCCAGAACTGCATGCAGCTCGGCGTAGAAGCAGCATGTCCGCAGCTGTGACCCGGAGCGACCGTTTGCCTCCTTTGTTTTTTGATAGGCTTGTCTGAGCTCCTTGACTTTCACGCGGCACTGATCTGAGTCCCTATTGTGGCCTCTCTCCATCATGCCCTTGGAGATTTTTTCAAAAGTTTTGGCATTTCGTCTTTTTGAACAAAGTTCTGCTAGCACTGAATCCTCTCCTCGTATAGCAATCAGATCCAGTACCTCCCGTACGGTCCATGCTGGTGCTCTTTTTCGATTATTGGCCTGCATGGTTACCTGTGCTGATGAGCTCTCTGTGGTCACCTGTGCTCTCCACGCTGGGCAAACAGGAAATAAAATTCAAATGTTCACGGGGCTTTTCCTGTCTACCTGGCCAGTGCATCCAAGTTCAGATTGCTGTCCAGAGCGGTCACAATGGTGCATTGTGGGATAGCTCCCGGAGGCCAATACCATCGAATTGCGGCCACACTAACCCTAATTTGAAATGACAATATCGATTTTGGCGCTACTCCACTCGTCGGGGTGGAGTACAGAAATCGATTTTAAGAGCCCTTTATTTCGAAATAAATGGCTTCGTTGTGTGGACGGATGCAGGGTTAATTCGATTTAACGCTGCTAAATCCGAATTAAAGTCATAATGTAGACCAGGCCTGAGGGAATCTGCTGCAGCTGTGATTGGGCATGCGGTTTCCTCCTGCTCTTGGCGCACTGATTTCATTCAATGAGATACTGGACTGGGGCATTATTGAATATGTTCGGTCCCATACAAAATGCAGAAAGATAAATCCTGACCGCAAGGAGCTATGTTCCACAGTTATACATCCTGTGATATCAAAACCAGGGTAGGCAGTTGCCATTCTTCTGTACTGCTCAAGTTCAAGCACTCTCTAATTCCTGTATGATATCACAGACATTTGGTGATTGACACTGAATGGTTATTACTAGAGTGCAATGATCCCTATGAAATTCTAACTCAGATGTGCCAGAGCTGAAACATAACCTGGGATAAGAGGTTGGGAGAGGGGGCTTGTCATTTCATTTAATTGAAACAGTCCTTTAGATGCTTTAGAAGGTGTAAAATCCCACCCTGAAAGGTTAGCTGCGACGCAGGAGGTCAGGCAGAAACAAGCCGTTGCTTTGTTTTTCAGTGTTCCCAAACCAAACACTGAGATATTTCTAGTCTCTTAGGAAAACTTGTAATTCCTGAATACGTGCTAGATACGCCTTCAGATAGCTGTCAGCTTCCAGTTATCTCCTTGTCCATTTTGACTCTACCACCTTTGTAGATTTTTAGACCACCCACATATATGGCACTTAACTGTAGTTCCTGCATTTAAAGAAGCTGCTACTTCTTCTGTACCTCTATGAGCCCTTAAATTGGTCTAGCTATAAATATTGTAAAACAGAAAACTGAATATCTCAGCTACTCATTATTTTCAGAGCCATTAAATTGTGTTTGTTTTTTAGGCCCAGACCCTCAAAGGTGTTTAGGCACCTAAGGCCCACTGAAATCAATGGGCATTAGGCACATAAATACCTTTGAGGATTTGGACCTTAATGTCTAAAATAGACATGTATCAGAGGGGTAGCCATGTTAGTCTGGATCTGTAAAAAGCAACAAAGAGTCCTGTGGCACCTTATAGACTAACTGACGAAGTGGGTATTCACCCACGAAAGCTTATACTCCAATACGTCTGTTAGTCTATAAGGTGCTACAGGATTCTTTGTTCCTTTTTAAAATAGACATATATATCTTCAGCATGCTATCAAATATATTTTAATGTCTATCATTTATTTTGACACATATATGGCCTGTTGTCGGAAATATATGGCTTCTCTTTCATTCTGGATTTACTGCAGAAGAGTGATTATTCATAATAATAGTACCATTGTACCTGATTCCTTGATGTCAGTGAGAGTTTTGGGTATGCAGGATCAGGCCCAGTGTTTTGTTTATCTATTCCCTTCAGTTTTAGTTCTTTTCAATGTTGTTGTAGTCGTGTTATTCTCAGAATATGAGAGAGACAAGTAGTGTGAGTTAATATCTTTTATTGGACCAACTTCTTTTGATGAAAGACACAAGCTTTTGAACTTACACAGACCTCTTCTTCAGGGAAATGTACTCAGATTACCCAGACCTGAAGAAGAGCTCTGTGTAAGCTCGAAAGCTTGTCTTTCTCACCAGTTGAAGTTGGTCCAATAAAAGATATTTACCTCATCTACTTGGTCTCTTTAGTTTTAGTTCTAACTTTTAAAGCAAAAAGTTCACTGAGTCAAAGCTAGAGCTCTTTAGAAGATTAGTCTGTCTGTGATTGTCAGACACTCGCTTTAAATATTCATGACTTCAACATCAGCTAACCTATTTTCTTCAAACTTGGCTTACTATGTAGATCTCATTGAGACTTAAGACTCAAACTGAGTTTGAAAGATGCATCTTCTTGTACATAAGGTTGCACACACATATTGAGAGGATCATAATTTATCTCTAAATAAATATTTGCAGTTAAGATATCCTCTGCATTTGTAGCATTCATGGTATTTACTACAGAATATTAAAGCACAAAGGAATGTTACTGCTAATGAATGCCTCAAATGCTCAGGTGTTTGATGTAAGGAGGACCTTAAAACAGCTCTGAGGTTCTCACACAGTAAAAAGGTAAATTTGATTAGTTGTTCAATACTAAAGTGTTGTTGCTGAAAATCATTTTAGCAATTATTGTATGAATAATAGCAACACAATCAGAGAACAATGCAGCTTCTATACATCTTGAACATAAATATGAATGTACTTATAATGACCTAGTCTCAAAAGAATACTGGCAATCTGTTCTATCATGGTTTGTTTAACTGCACAAATCAGACTGGTATGTAGGGCAAAGAAACTGTAACATCATAAAGTATGCTACGCTGAAGCCTCTAGGAGGCTGTCATCGCTTTAATTGCATATTTAGGAAAACATTTTTCAAACTGTCACATTTTGCAAATTCTCGATATAATTCCAGCAAATATCAGGGCTATATAGTTCACTCTGCATGTGTCACCTATAGGATTTGTTGATAATTTTATTCTTTCCAGACAAGATAGTACAGACAAAGGGCCTGCTGTTATGGGGTGCAGAGCCCCCTTCTGAGACATGCTCTGTGCCCTCAGATCCTGATAAAATACAGTCCCGTTAAAGTTAAAGGGCTACAATGGAAACAGCAGTGCGACTGGAAAAGCCACCACTAGCCAGCAACTGAAAGTGAAATATATATAAAGTAGATGATTTATCAGATTTCAGCTTCTGGCAACCCAATTAGCTCTACAAGTGCTGGTTTCAGAAAACATAAACTAAAAAAACCAAAACAGATACAGGGGACATGTTCTCAGCTGGCACCCACTGGTTTTGTTCCTTTGACTTCAATGGAGCTATGAATAATTATGCCTTCTAAGAATCCGGCCCAGGGGCTTTAAGGATTTTCCTTACTAAAGGCTATAATGCTTCCAACTGAAGAGAACATTTTTTATATTTAAAAAAGTGCTAGAGACATAACAATTTCTCTAGCCCCCAAATTATTAGTTCTCTTGCTCTAACCATGCATAACATCCTAGCCCGGATGTATATTTCTCCCCTGGTTTTTCTATTATTAATATTATCATTTGCTAAATCTTGTCCAACACATCTTGGACTCCAGTTCACAACGTTGTGTGGTTTCATCTCTCTAGTATTTAACAAATAAACAATTGGATAACACAGATTTTTTCCTCCTTCAGCCCAGATCCCACTTCTGTCTGATCCTTTCGGTCACTCTCTTTTTAGGGCTCTTGCCCTTTTAATAAAATATAATCTTAAAGTCAGAGTTATGAAAAATAAGAGGACTAAAAAGAGGTGTCTGAGGTCTTGTGAAAAGGGGTTGTGGGGCAATAGGTTTGACCTCTGTAAGGACTGCTGGATTAGTCCCACTGCATCTGCAGGGGCTGCCTGAGCATAAGTGGGGCTCATGGAATGTCTAGAATATTGCATTAGAGGTGACATCATGGGCCAAATTTTGCTATCACCTGTACAGGTGCAAAACCATATGGCCAAGATTTTCAAAGGAGAATAGTAATTTTGGGTCCCCCACTGCAGACACCTTGGAGATGCTTGAATTTCAGAGACGGGTGCTCAGCATCCAAGGTCTCAGGGTGAGCACTCAAAAATCCAGACGCCTAAAATCAGGAGGCACTTTAGAGAATCTTGCTTATTGTCTTCAACTATATGACAGTACTTTCAACCATGTAACTGAGAGCAAACTTTGGCTGTGTCTCTATGAGAGACTAGTACTTAGCCAGCACAAACAGAGGAGAACAAAATACACAAGTGTCTGATTTTTAATGATAAGGACCTGGTGAACAAGAGAAAATGTTTTAGAGCAGCAGGTGCCTAGTGGGGGTTTACTCTGGGGCTTTGTGGCTTATTGGGTTATTCAAGGCATTATTATTATTATAAGGCATAGAAGCTGCTTAAGTTACCAACATAAACATATCATTGCCCACAAAATTAATTCCACATCGCTTTAATAAAGAGCAGGTTTTCCTCTTCATCACTGCATGACAATAATGGGTCTCCCCTGTCCTGTCCACAGCCTGGCTCAGACAAGATGGTAGGGATGGGAAAGTAACACAGTTTCAAAGTGGTTAGCAGCATAGTTTGTCTTCACACTGTCCACACTACTTTCTCCTACATTCCGACACCATACCATAGATGTGGTTTTATCACTATTGGTATGTCATTGATTATGCTCATTAAATAGCTGACATGCCCAGAGGTCTAAATTGTACAGTTTAGGCACTGCCCAGCATAATCAGTAGTGGAAAGCCACATCATTTCAGTGGGAGCTATTTCCCAAGCAACACCATAGACCAGAGAAGTGCCTCCTACCCACCTCATCCCTGCTCTTCTTACCCCTGTTGGGATGACATGCACACAGAGAGAGCAGTTCTTATGCCCCATGATCCTTGACCATGGCACAGAGTGTGTAAAGGGCGGGAGGATCCTTTCACCCGCCCTACCCTGCTGCTCACAGACCCCATGAGATGCACGATAACACAGAGAAAGCCCACAAGTACATATGCACCCGGTAGGTATGTATTCTTCCTTCCTCATATTCCACATTTACCCTCAAACTCCTCGTTGATAAAAAAAGTAGCTCAGTGGCACTGTGAACGCTTTCACCTTTGTAAATAAACCCACATCTCCCAGAGATTTGCAAGTCAGACTCTGTAGAGGCTACACTATTGGAGATGGACAGCAAAACTCTTGGTATTTACTTATTACAACCAGTTGAAATATTTCAAAATTCAGAATTTAGGGGTAAATTGTTTTGTAAAATTTTGAATTTCAAGGTAAAAACAGGACTTTTTCCCCACTTTTTTCTTTTCTTGTATTGGCTCTAGTAGTTGATGGGTTTTGCCTTCGGCCCCTTTAAGTGATAACCCTCCAACTCCTCCTGTAATTTTGCCCAACAGAATAGATGCAAGACATTATAAGGCTGTAGAAATGGCTGCAAAGCTGAGCACACCCCAGTGTATGAGTCTCTTATCAGATCTATGTCCTCTTTGAAACACAGGTTTCCAGAGGGCTGGCAGCTTTCTAAGAATTTGAACCTATTTATTCCATGTGTATGTAGCATGCCTGAAGTTCAGGAGACTGCAAGAAAGCTGTTTATGAGGATCTCAGGAAATGGCGATTCTATGTAACCTTTGCCTTATATAAGTTATCAGCAAGGGTAACACGTAGTCATTTTTTTATATTGTGTCAGCAAAGTAAGTTCTGTGGGCCAGTTTAAATTTGGAGGCATTAATTTCAAATGCAATCATTAGAAATACAAGTTACCTGCAGCTTCAAAGCCACAGTTTCTGTAAAATGATGGGGTTAGTTTATATTGGAATTGGTGACTTATTTTTGGGAAGACACTCCATATGCTGAAGGGAATCTCCATGCAAGTAACATAACTGTGTCCCAAAAAAAGGAAAGTTGATTTTACCCCTTCTAGCTATCAAAGAGGTAACCAGCATGAGCTCAGAGCCTCACTGCACTGATATTTTTAATGTGCAGCTCTCAAGGTCAATTGCTGTAGTGAGATGCCGAGAGAGCAGATGTTTGCAGTCAACCAGTGTCAATAGGAGACACATTTGTTTTGTGGCACTGAATGTGAGGTAGCAAGAACATTGTGTGAAAGAGACAACAAGGTCAGTCCTGAACATGCTGATTACAGTAACACTCATGCACAAACAAGATTCCTAATACAACCTTAATCGCTGTCATTAATCCCTTTATCAGTGTAGAAACGGCAACCTCTTTGACACTAAATAAATGCAGATTGCCCAGCTGTGCCTACTTCTAGCCCATTGTCACCATGACCAGGGCCGGCTCTAGATTTTTTGCCGCCCCAAGCAAAAAAAATTTTGGCTGCCTCCCACCCCAACCCTGGGCTCTCCCCACCACCCACACCCCCAGCTGCCCCAGCGCTGGGCTCTCCCTCCCACCCCACCCTCTGCCGCTCCAACCCTGGGCTCCCCCCACACCCCACCTGCACCTCCTGCCGCCCCAACCCTGGGCTCTCCCCCCCCCCCCCCCTGCGGCCCCAACCCTGGGCTCTCCCCCCCATCCACCCCCCCTACCGCACCGCCCCAACTCTGGGCTCTCCCCCCCACCCCACCCATACCCCCTGCCGCCCCAGCGCTGGGCTTCCCCCCACCAGCGCTGACTCCGCCTGCTCCCCCCTCACCTCCAGCCAGTCCGGCGCTGTCTGGGTCGGGGTAAGCAGTGGGGCTCCCAGGCCATGACTCAGCCCAGGGTCCCTCCAGCCGGGGCTCCCGCCTCCAGGACCAGCCAGGACCGGGGCGGACAGAGCCGGGGGACTGCCCCGGCAGGGGGCTGAGGAGCTGGGGTAGGGCAGCCCCAGAGGGAGCGGAGCCCCAGAGAGCGGGACGCAGGCCCCGCATGGCAGCGCCCTGCCCTCTATGGCCCCGCTCCTGCAGCTGCTCCTGGCTGCCCTGCCGCAGTCCCTGGGCGGCTCTGGCCGCTTCGCCCAGCCCTGGCTGCGGCACTGGGGGGCGGCTGCCCTGCGGCACCTGCAGGCAGCTCCTTGTGCTCCGAGTAGCGGCCCCCAGCCCGAGTGTCCCGCGCTCGGAGCCCGCCCGGCCATAAGGTGTGGGCACTGCTCCCTGATGCGAACTGCAGCAGCCCCGGGGCGCCCCCAGTGCAGGACACGCTGCTGCTGCCAGGGCCGGCTCTAGGCTTTTGCCGCCCAAGCGCAAAAAAAAAAAAAGAGGCTGGCTGGAATGCCGCCCCTGAAAATGTGCCACCCCAAGCACTGCTTGGTTTGCTGGTGCCTGGAGCCGGCCCTGACCGCGACTCCAGCAGCCCCTTCCCACGGTGCTGAAGGAGGAAGAACTACTTCTAGGGACAGGGCTGGCCGGTGGGAGCCAGAAACTGCACTTTCAGCAATCGGAGCTGCTGCACCAAGACTCCCTCTGTAGCCTCTGGATCTCAAGGACAAAACTGGAACCAGATCTATTACTGACTGGTCCTGATTACCTGAATACCCCCACCCTGTTCTGACGGCAGAGGAACCAAGTAGACCCTTTCCTGCCACAGAAACACTGCCAGTTATCTGATCAGCAGGCAGCTGTCAGGGATGGAAGGAAAGTTAGGGGAGATGTGGAAGGTTCATAGGATGATATACATGATCTTGCCAGATGCAGGGAAACAAAAGGTGGCTGGATAGTAAGTGGTTGGATAGAGAGGTAGGATGAGAGGTGAGGCAAAGGGACAGTTTGTTCTAGGGATGTGGTTATTGAGCATATGGGGGTGAGGCGAGTTTTGTACATATTGAGGACTATATTTTGGAATCAGATGTGTGCAGAGATACTATGACACCATATGGCATTATTTCTGTAACCCTCACCTGCCAGTCACATATTTCCTCTCCTATTATTTCTAATTTTACTTACTGCATTATGTTTATAATTGGACTGTAAGCAAATCAAGGCAAGGAACAGGTGTATCTCTCTTCCATAAGGTGGTCAGCACCCAGTGATCATTAAAAATAAATACTAAATAATGTACAGTGCTGTGATTGTGTAAAGCATTGTATAAGTGTTAGGTGTTACTGGCTACTATTAAAAAGTCAACATTTCCCATAGACATTCCACAGTACAACAGTTATTTCCTGTTATAAAGATATTGGGAAGCTTAATACTTCAGTGAGTCAAATGTTAGCAAGGACCAACTTTTTTATGGCAAACACTGCCTGAGACTTACTACTACATGGAGACATGTACTTCGATGCTCTATCATGCCATCAGATCTGGTGAAATGAATAAAATACAGAACACAAGGCAGTTATTGTAATACAGCTACATCTGGCATGTTCAGATAGAGATTCGCTTGCATAGTATCACTGTGATAACAAAATGGATCCAATTCCTGAACTATTTCCCAGAATATAGACGTAGTCACCATAATTCATATGAGCCACATACCTTCCATTAATATTACATAACCAATCTGCAACAATAATGGAAGATATGTTGCCAATCCTGTACACTCCTCTGAACATTTCAATTTATAACGCCCTCTGAGAGGGCAGGGGCCATTAACCTATTGGATTTGAGAAAGCTGTTAATCTGGTGAGATTCCACACCAGAATTACTTTTAATGTGCTTAAAGGGAAATCATGGTAGAAGGTATTAGTAAAACTGCCCAAAGTGCTTGACACTTGTACAGAGCGATTATGTAATACTGTCTGAGCTTAAAACACTTGTTCACTCCAAACTGCCCTTCAATGAGATTTAGGCTCTTACATGCCTAGGTCCCTTTTGATAATGGGACTCAGATTCTAAAGTGATTTAGGAACTTTTGAAACTTTCACCCTACAATTACTAAGAGTATTGTTGTTCATATTTATTTGTATTACCATAGTGCCTAGGAGCTCGAGTCATGGACCAGGAACCAATTGTGCCAGGTGCTGTACCCAAGTACTGTAGAAGCTGTTGTGCAACTTTCTCATTTGCAGCTCTGAGAATGTGCCATCCCCTCAGGAATGAAAAGGAGAAGACATACAAGGAGCTGAGAACACTCATCAGCTGGACGAGATGAAGTTACAGCAAGCAGCAGCTGGCCACAAAATGGCTCTTTTAGGGCTTTAGCTGCCTGTCTCTGCTACATTTAAAGGGTTGGCTCCCAGAAAGGCATGCTGGGAAAGGCCCCTGTAAAAGGACAAACCTGGCTCCTGAATAAACAAAAAAAATTAGCTTCCCGCCAACTCTCTGTTGGGGCTTGTTTAGGGAAGGTTACCGCTGAGGGTTGGCCTAGCTTGCTCTTTGACTGTCATCATCCCTATGGGCCTTGCAGCAGCCAGAGAAGGCTCTGGGCACAGGGAACCCCTTCACCAGGTCTCATCATTATAGTATCTGAGCACCCCACAAGCACTAATAATTGAAATCTCACAATACTGCTGTGAGCCAATACTGGCATGCTTAAAATTAAGCTTGTGCATAAGTGTTTGTAGGATTGGTGCCAACGGCTGCAGCAACACCCAGAGGAATACCTACTGATCCCCTTTAGGGCATGAATATTTTGTTTGTAAAATGATATTTTATCCTTCAGAGGTCATGGACTATGCAGTGGTAACATGACCTTTAACTTCTCCAGACCAAATGTTTATACAGGTGCAGTTATTTCCTGAACAAGGAGCAGAGGTTTGAATATTATACAAACACTATTAATTTAAATATTTTTTCTCAATGGCTGTGTTTTTTCACCGGAAATATAAAAACTAATATTTTGTTCAGACTATTAATTTAAGGCTTTGATAATGTGCCATCATCCACCAGCCAAGTCACTGGAAAGTCATACATCTATGGAAAGGCTTCTCAGTTGCTATCATGTTAGAATACTACACAGACTCAGATATTTTAGAGGGAAAGGCTCCCAGATTTCCCCTAAAACTTATAGGATAATCAAGACACTTTGGCAGCTACAGTTTGAGTGACCAAAAATCACTTGGGTCTGATTTGTGTGGTTCTCAAGTCAGTAGCATGGAGGTGTGAAACTGAAAGCAAGGAAATTTTCCTTGCCCCATGTTAGTATAATTTCACAGTCAGAACAGGACGTAAGTCTAAGGCAAAGAATATAGTCTTTCCATAGGAAATGTCTCAGCTACGCAATCTTTAAATTGCTCCCTATTTTCTTATGCTTGGAGTTCATATAAGCTCTAGTTTTCATGTCTGTTGGCTATGGTCTGCTTTTCCACTAGTCTGGGATAACCCAGTGTCCTAGCCAACATTCTTCCTCTGAATCAATAAATACCAGCAAGGATTAGCTGGAAATGCTGCATATGTTCATGGCTTCGGGCTTTATGGGGATTTTTCTGACTTCATATTAGCTGCCACATTTGCTTTTTCTATAGAGCCAGTTAGCTCAAGTCTGTAAAGCACACAGACTATGAAAAATGCTACATATGTATGATTTAATGCAACACCCAGTCACTACAAGCCAATTAATTTCTTAGAGGCAATGTTTACTACCATTTTGTCATGTCTTTACTGTGTCTTACAGATGCAAATAAGTAATTTAAAGCAGGTGCTTAGAAATGGATTGTGCGGGTTGTCTGAGAGATTGCTGTAATTCATTATCCTGGTTGAAAGTTAAACAGCAATCAGGTTGTGTTGAAGACTTGATTAGAATTGGCAGCACTCTTTTGCATCCAGGTGATCAGCAAGAAATTGGACTCCCAACAGAAGCAAGGGTTCTGAGGATCTGTTCTTTCATTTACATTTCCCTCTAGATCAGTTTTCTGTGTCTCTTCCTGTGTTTGTAAATTTTGCCCTTGGATGCACGCATTGAGATTATACTCCTTGACATTATGGTGAGGTATGCACATGAAGATAGACCTGAACGTAGTGCTTGAGTCCGCTCTGCCTTGGACTTGTGTAGTCATTTACACCTCTGCAGAGTGGGTGTAAACTCAGATGCCTGATCATGCTCCAGATGAAAATAATGGATGAACTTTCCTTGACTCCAATATGAGCAGTGATGGTGGTGGTTCACAACCAAATGACGAGACCACATGCAGGCATTGGACAATAAGGCCTACAGTGTCTACCTAATATCTTGCGATGGGCCTACCTGACAGTAATAAAGTTCAGGCTCTAACAATGAATTTCCAATATTCTTTATCTGGGTGACTTTCTGTGTTGAGCAGATCAGGAGTAAGGAAAGAAGCACAATGAAGGCAAGGAGCCAGCGATCAGAACAACCTGTGCCATGAGGTTGTAGTGTGATGCTCAGCCCTTCAACTGCAACTTTTAACTAAGGATCTCAAAACGTTTTACAAAATAATGGATTAATTAAGCTTCAAAACACCACTGAAAGGCAGGGATATAGTATCCCATTTTACAGATGAGTAAACTGAGGCACGGAGAGATTTTTTTTATGTGAGTGGCCCAAAGTTACCTGGTGAGTCAACAGTGGAGTCAGGAATAGAAACCACATCCTTCCTGTAACTTCTGGACACATGACCTCAGAACACACTGACCTTCGTTAAAGTTGAAAAGGCACCTACCGTTCTAACCCCTTCCTTCTAGTCCCTTGTAATAGTAAGGTAATGATTAAAGTGTAAGGCATTAACATCGCTAATGTGGCCTTCTTTTGATTACAACAAAGGCTATTGCCTTTTGGGTGGAACTGTCTCGTTTTTTTAACAAGGTCAATCCTGAGCAAGTGCATTATCCATCCCTCTATCTTCAGCAAACACAAAAGGGTGCCACACTTCAACTGCATGATCATTTGAAAAACTTCCTGGCCTTCTGTGACCCAGGAACCTCTTGATGCCAACTGGAAGAGGGCACAGGTCATGCACAGAATTTTACAAGGATTCCCCTGGACCAGTCATATAATGTTAATACTAATAATTGTATAATAATTCCGTAAAAGATGGCGTGTGAAGTATCTGCTGAGAGTCAGTAACACAGTGGTCATCATAACCATTGCAAAATATATGAAAGGAGAATATTTAAGAAGTTATTTGCCTACACTAGAAATTATGTTTTTCAGGTCTGCATGTTGGAGAAGGTCACCAGGAGGTGACAAACATGTTCCTTTCAGACAGGCATGAGACACTTATCTATCTGTCTGGTTTGAGGACTGTATACTTCACAATGGATACCGATGTGCATACTAAGCCAGCAGCTAATCAAAATTTAAAAATTCACATGAGAGCACAAAATCTACAGGAAACAACATACAGCAGATGGGTGTCTATCCAATTTATGAATAAAGGTCCACGGATTGTTTTGATATATCTGGGGTTTCAAAGGGACATCCTGCCATCTTTCACCTAGCAAGTAAGCTGACAATGGGCTTGCTTTATGAACAGAAGATCACAGTCATGCCTGGTGATAATACACTGGAAGGATTTTGAGTGAGCTTTTGCTCTTATGACATAATAATGTTCTATTAGTTAAGTTTAGGCTCTTATTTGTGTTATGATTTTATTTTATATGTAATCCTTTGTTTCCAATGTTACTGCTCACTATCATTTCAATCTCTGTTCTTGTTAAATAAGCTTACAATTGCTTTCTGTATAAACAAATCTAAGTTCAATGCGCTAAGTGGAGCTGTGTTCTAAGGTGTAACAGGTAAGCTGTGGTTTACTGTTCCTTTGGGAACAGCGGGCCTGGTAAGTCTGTGTGAACAAGGTGCAGGACACTCCAGGGGGACACTTGGAGGACTCAGGGGATGAAGTGTGTCTCTTGCTAACCTGGAGAGGCACAGCAGAGCCTGTGTGGGCTGAGTGGGGAGTGCTCGAGGTGCCTGTGGCTGGTGGTGTCATGGAGATGACCTCTGGCAGGTGTAGACAAGGTTTCTGTGTGCTAAGGGTAAGTGGTAGTGAGGTGCCTCAGAACCTGGGGTACCCCCCGGGAAGTGTCACACCTTTCATTCAAACACCTCAATAAGCAAGAACATTGAAGTATTCTTATACTGCAAGCCTACACTTCCCAACTTTGTAAAGGGCTTGTCTACATGGCAAACTGAGATTTGAATCTACATGGCACTAGCTTGCCACGCAGTAACATCCCATGTGGATGCTGCTACAGCACACCGAAAGTCCGAGTGCATTTGGCTACTTGTAAAATGTAGTAAACCAAAGCGCACCCTGGCTCTTTCAGTGGACTTTAGCAGTTTCCATATGGAACAGTGCTTTACAGCAAGCTGGTGTGCTGTAGGTTCACACCCTAGCTTGCCATGCAGTAATGTCCCATGTAGGCACGCCCTTAGAGAGAGTTTGGATCTTTTAATCTGGTCGGTGTGTGTATCCCAGGACATGTACTGCTCTTTCCTTATGATGACAACCCTTTTACTTTCATGACCTTCCAAAACTCTCAACATTACATTAATGCAGGTTTCTGCAGAGAAATATGCATTTAGAACCTGCTCCACAGTCCACTGGAGTCAATGGGAGTCTTTTCTTTCAGGCCCTACGACAAATGCAACACATAAGTAGTACGTGCAATACTGGGGTAAAAAATAGCTTAAGACAGGATATTTCAAGAAATTGATTTTCCTGATTCAAGACCACCTCTACATAGACAAACTAGCATGCTCTGCTTCTTCTTAGAAAAATGGGCATGGTAAAGAGGGATGAGAGAGGGAAGTCTGAATGCAAAAAGCTGAAGTTACTTTAATATTCCCCCAAGAAACATAAAGTTTCATGAATGATTTTAGGGACATCAAATCAGCTGACGCTCAGTGATCTGATGGGGAAGTATGCAGTTCACAGACACTGCAACCTTGATGCTAGTATAAAAGGTGATTGTTTCTATGACCGTCCTCTCGTGCTGTGTAGAATGTTTTACGCTGCTTTTTGAATTCACTGAGTGAATTCCAGATGTGTCTCATTATAACTGAGATTCTGGAAATCTGTTCTTTTGGTGTCTTAGTAAATGTGGTATATTTGCTGGATACTTATAAGCTCTGTTTTGTGGCATGCAGTGCTTATCAGCTCTGTTTTTGCAGCTTATTTCTGACACCCTTAGAGCAGAATTCTCCCCTGCGCTCTGTATTGAGGCTCTCTTATCCACTCATATTGATCTCTGTTACATAGTCTACACTTGTTCTGTGCACAGAGCTACAATATGGAAGCTCCACAAGCATAATGAGCGTAGAAGATACAACAGAGATCAGCTATGTCAGGGCTATTATGCAACACATTTCACAGGTTTTTGACTTACAGCATAGTACGTGACTACATGTTGAATGCCACAGAAGTACCTAGTGAATAAATTATTCCATGGGAAATGGTGAAATTGTCTCATAACATATTCAGGGAATACTGTTTGACCAGCTCTAAAGCAATGTTACCTGCACTTCTTCCCCTTTCATAACTAGAGGTGATAATAAATCAGATCTGAGACAGAGAACATTTTTTGGAGGGGCTGATTATTACATTACTTGGTTTTGATGTCAGAGAGCAATGGGGGGGGCAACTATTGCTCTCACACTGACACTTTCTGTGCTCTGGGGCAAGGCCCAAAGGCCCGAATTTCCAAAAGCAGCTCCTAATTCTGGATATCTTAATTTTTGCATGCCCAGCTTCAGCCGTCAAGGCCTCCCATGCACAACATGGATGCAGGCATGGCTGGGGCGAGCATGTGTTGCTTCTTACACTGTACTGCGGCAGGCTCAGCTCTGTTCGGTGTCCTCCCCCATTTTACTGTGCCTCAGGAATTCGGCCTTCATCTATCATGTGACTGCAGAATGCTTCATAGCACCTCCACTCACATGCGACACTGCCACACATGCAGCACCTGCATGTCTCCCAGGAGCCCATGGTATATGCCTATGTCCAAGCCATGGCAGGCCCTCCTTTCAAAAGTAGCACATTTTAATTCTTTTGAATGGACTGGGTCCATTTATTCAGAAATCCTCAGGAATACAGGAGCCTCTCTCTTTGCTGCTGTTGTTTTGATCAGCCTAATCGCCTCTGGTTCCCCACTCTCCTTCTTCAAACTTTGGGCTAGAAAGGAAATGTTCTAGAGAGGCACTGCCCACCTCCCCCGTAGTCTCCCACGAAGTATGTGTCACCCATCCCGCCCTGTCTTTTTACAGTCGCTGCCATTTGCGCTAAGAAAAATGATGCGCTGCTTTAAACTATCAACAACTCATTGTTAGCCATGCCAAAGGATCATGCAATTGCTGTTTTTTCTGAGCTCAAATGTGTACTGGAAGTTGTTTCCTTTCTGCAGTTGGCAGACATGGGAGGAGAGTCACTGCACATCTGTTTCACATTTAACCTGAAACCAAACTTTTTCATACTACTTTTCTATCCTCTGCTGTATATTGATTCAATTACCAGGCTCTGCTAGTGCAAGAGATTTATATTAAACCTCATACAAAGCTATTGTGTTTTGTCACACAACAGTACTGAATCAATTACAAATGTCCTCAACACAACTCTCTTCAATCAGAAGTTAGCTCCCAAAAAACCTTCTACAGGGGATACTGGGTGTGTACCATCGCTAAAGGCATAACATCCTTACCTTTCCATTTCTCATCTGCAGTTTGGATGGCCAGCTGATTATACATCTCCCTAGGTGCCTTGTGAGTGCTGCTCATGTGAACATTGCCTCATTGAGAGTTCGGGGGAAAATAAAACATAGTTGGCTCAGATTTCACCAGTTGGCTTTGGGTAAAGGTCCTTAAAGGCATGCAGCAGCAGCACAGATCCTGTTATTCCTTCCACATGCATTTAGCCATCTCTCCATCACTGGTGGGATCTGCCTTTCCATCTTCCAACCAGTGAGACAGAGGAGGAGGTTCGGTTTTGGAGACACTATCTTGCTTTTTCAAAGAAAGAGAAGGAGACAGGGCAATCTGCTGTTTAGAGCAGTGGGTCTCCTAGGTTGTATTCCTGGCTCTGGCACTGTTTTTATGCGTAACCTTGGACAAGACACTGCCAGGCCCACATTTTCAAAATTGCTCCCAATTTTGTATGCATATATTTTTGCGTCTCCAGCTTAAGTCACCTTAAGAAGCTAAAATGAGCAACCAAAAGATTAGGCACTCCAAACTAGAGAAATGGAGTCATTTTCAAAAATGTAGGACTCAACTTTGTTGTCTGTGACAAATATCCTGGACACATGGACTATCCACAGACTATTCTACCAACTTTATAAATGTTACATGCATCATTATGGGCTAGGGATTGTATTCTAGATCCATGGGGAGTTGCAGGAGTTTCCTGCAGGAACTAAAATTACTGGGGGAGGGTTGGTAATTAATGCAAATCCCTAGGCAGGCAATGAGTCTGGAGAACTCTCACCTCCTGCGGAATGTTGAATGTTCTGCTTTCACCTGGTTCGGGAGGCCTAGCAACCAAAGGTCTGAAAATGGTGTAAAGTACTGGCCTGACACCGGGGGGGGGGGGGGGGGGGGTCACACACTCTCTCTTCAAGAACTGACTGATGTGAGTCTGTGACCAAAGGGACAGGCTCTGTGAGAGGACATGAAGTAGATCCTGCTAGTCTCCATGCGAACAATGGTTGACATCTGGTAAGCTAAGACCTGCATAGAAGCTGTTTATTATTTTTAAGATACTCTTTCTCTGCCACACGCTTTTGTTCTCAATCTTTATGAAGGCTGGCTGTCACTGGTAAACCTTGTCAGTGCCCCTGAGAGAACAGGACAGCAGCTGTTGAACAAAAGTCAGACCTGCTAAGGTGATAACAGTGAATTGCAGGACGAATTGCAGCCTAAATCCCCAGTCTAGAGGGAGAGAGTCAAGGCTTTCCACCTCAAGAAAGGTGACAGCTAGATGCCTGAGACCCAAGTGGGATGCCCTTAAGAAGGCCACAGAGAGACCAGAGGTGCAATTACCTCAGGAAATGTGACGGTGTCTGTTAACCCTTTTACAAAATATCCAATAATCCATCAAACATCTTATGAAATATCTTGTTTACTTATCAATAAATGACCTATTGATAAAATTAGTGTAACAGTACTTCCTTCCAAAGCTTTGAAGTGCTTTGAGAGCTTTCTATGGAAACCACTATCCCAAGTGCAAAATACTATTACCATCACAAATGTTCACCCTTGTGAAATAATCACTTTCTACACTTCACCACCGTCAGAAGTGTTTAAAAAGTAGTTGTTCTCTGGGTATTTCAGATATACAAATATTAATCATTTAGTTGTATAGCTCTTAGCAGCAAAAACTGTTTCTGTTATGATACCATCCTTTCAAAATCGTTGGGAAAAGGGGATTCCTTTCTTCCAATCCTTGTCTGTCTAATTGCCAGGCCTGTACGGTGACAGGGCAGACATAGCAGTCTGCCCACATACATCATAATGTAGGAGTCGGGGGGTTAGACTGTAAGATCCAGGGGGTGGGGACTGTCTTTTACTATGCTGATATAATGCCTGGCACAATGGGGTCCAGATATCGGTTGGGGCCTCTAGGTACTTACTGTAATAATAACAATACACCAATCATGAAGAGAAATCTAGTCAAAGGGAGACACTCTAATTTATTCTGGTTCAGTTAGTATTTATACTCCTTTGGCATGAAACAGAGAAGTTGCAAGGAAAAAGCACAGGCCTGGGGGGATCTTAGCTATGCCCCTGGCTCACCATGTCGCCTTAGGCAAATCATTTACCCATTCTGTGTCTCAATTTAACAAATAAGAGATGAACAAATCCTGCTCCATTGTCCCCTTCCCACAATGTTAGTGGAATGGTCAAAATGCCATGGAAATGGTGCATCTCCACAGCATGGGGGATGCCAGGTCACAAAGAACTCAATCCCAGGAGCTCCACCCCCACCCCACCCACGGCCGGCTCCAGGCACTAGCTTGTCAAGCAGGTGCTTGGGGCGGCCGCTCCGGAGAGGGGTAGCACGTCCAGGTATTCAGCGGCAATTCAGCGGATGGTCCCTCACTCCGCCTAGGAGCGAAGGACCTCCCACCGAATTGCCACCGCAGATCGCGATCGCGGCTTTTTTTTTTTTTTTTTTTTGGCTGCTTGGGGAGGCCAAAACCCTGGAGCCAGCCCTGACCCCACCCCTCTTTATACACTGTGTATCTAATGGCCAATGGACCCATGCAGGCAGGGCCGGCTCTACTGTTTTTGCCGTCCCAAGCAGCGCGCCAAATTGCCGCCGCGGATGGCGGGAGCAGTCCGTTTGCCTTTAGGGCGGCATGCACGTTTCCACGGTGGCGGCAATTTGGTGGCAGCTTCTGTCTTCAGCCATTTCCTTAAACAAATGGAGGTTTCAAAATTGGCTTTCATTCTCATGCTAAATGAAAATGAGCCCTTCCCTTTTTTTTTTTTTTAAGGGCTGTCAAACAATGTAAAAAAAATTATTGCAATTAATCCCAAGATTACAAAAAATAGTTGCAATTAATTGCAGTTTTAATTGCACTGTTAAACAATAATACAATATCAATTTAAATTTATTATAAATATTTCAGATGTTTTTCTACTTCAAAAATATTGATTTCAATTACAACACAGAATACAAAGTGTACAGTGCTCACTTTATGTTATTTTTGTCTACAAATATTTGCACTGTAAAAAAGATAAACAAAAGAAATAGTATTTTTCAATTCATCTCATATAAGAACTGTAGTGCAATCTCTTTATCATGAAAGTGCAACTTACAAATGTAGAATTATATATTTTTTTACATAACTGCAATCAAAAGCAAAACAATGTAAAACTTTAGCGCCTACAAACTGAAGCATGAAGGGGCATATGAATGTTTAGCATGTCTGGCACGTAAATACCTTGCAACGCCAGCTACAACGGTGCCATGCGAACACCTGTTCTCACTTTCAGGTGATATTGTAAATAAGAAGCGGGCAACGTTATCTCCGGTAAATGTAAACAAACTTGTTTGTCTTAGTGACTGGCTGAACAAGAAGTAGGACTGAGTGGACTTGTATAAGATGAATTGAAAAATACTATTTATTTTATCTTTTTTACAGTGCAAATATTTATACTAAAAAAATCAAATAAAATGAGCACTGTATACTTTGTATTCTGTGTTGTAATTGAAATCCATATATTTGAAAATGTAGAAAAACATCCAAAAATATTTACATTACATTTAAATTGATATTCTATTATTGTTTAACAGTGCAATTAAAACTGTGATTAATCGTGACTATTTTAATCTAGTTAATTTGTTTTACGTTGATCACATGCATTGCTATTAAGTGACAACCCTAATTTTTTTGTTAAAAAAAAAATGAGACCATAGCCAATAGTCCAATTTCTTTGAAGTGTATCTATTTCCCCCACCAGGAGAAGGAACAGCTTATTGGGTGTTTGTGTTATTTTCCGTGGTGCCACATATAAAACACATTATGCATGCAGATGATTCTGGCAAATTGAGCAGGATTCTGTGAGCTGCTGAAAACCTCATGCGTAGGATGTTCGCACCTGCCTATCTGAAAAGATTTCCATAGCAGACTAGCCCTGGGGAAAAGCTGTCACAAGGAGATGTAGGGCAAACATTTCAGTACCATTTTCCATTCCATTTATGACTTCCTTTCAATGGGACTTCAGCTCCTGAATCATGAAGATGCTTCTGGAAATGTTTTGACCCAATTAGGCAGATACTGGACCAAATTCATCCTCATCACTGAAGATTTCACCCCCATCATCAACAGTGAAGCTAATGGTGTAACTGAAGTCAGAATTTGGCCCACAGTCTTTGTATGTGCAGACTGTTTCCATAATTAAGAAATAAAGGTTCCTTTAACAGTCAGGAATTCTAGGAAACATGGTTCAAAGTATAACAGCCAAGCTCCTCTGGCTTCTGATTGCAGGGGTGTGAAGTAGCTGTGGCTTAAGGAGAGCTGAAATAAGAGTCAGACTTATGAGTTAGTGAAGGATTTTTGAAAGGCAGTTGTTATACTGCTCAAATGAGCAGCAGGCAGCATTTTGCCTACTCCTATGACCAAAGCCAGTGAGTTTATTTTTCATTTGTTTCTATACATCTGTTTAAAATAAAGAGCCTTTGTTGGAAAACCATGTGTTGTAAATTGACATCTTAACACCATGGAGACCACCCCTCTTCAAATCAAATCATTTTAAAATACCTATGAGTTTATACCCCCTAAAAGAACTAACACTGAGATGATAGAAACGTGAATATTACGCTCTGCAATAACTTCATTAGCCTTAATGCACTGTGTTAACATAGGTTTCAAGACACCTTCACCCTTCCACATAGTGGTTTTGTGTTGATTGATGTTTTGAACATGCTGCTTGCTCTTCTACCTAAGGCATTTGGTTTTTCTGTATGAGCATTTGTTAATACAGTACTTTTGAATACACTTAATTGCATTTGCTACATCTGAGCTAAAAGAATCAAACTTTATTTGCAATGGAAGTTCACCTTGTCCGTATGTAAGGTACTGCTTGGTATGAATAAGGGTGGCAGAATTTTGAACCATGGTGTACTTTATTTTTTTTATTAGAGAGAGATTTACTCACATCAGGTGGATATTGCAGGCTTTGTTTCTAAAAGCCAAATTTTGCAGCCCTTATTCAAGTTAATTAACTCCACTGAAGCTCTGGGGGGACTACTTATGTGAGCAAGTGCTACTCAACATGAGCAAAGTGTACAGAATCCAGCCCTCTATAATCAGCATTCAGAGACCAGACACCAGGGAGATGAGCACAGCACAAAAGCCTAGAAAGAAAAGGTATTTTGTTTATTATTATTATTTTGAATACCCAGAGATCTACTATGCAGATAGATAGAATTACTAGATAAAAAAGACCATGTGAATCTATTATTATATGTTGCAGTAGCTCTTAGAAGTTCCAGTTGTGAAGACTCCATTGTGCAAGGAGCTGTACATACATGTACAGTCCTGGGCCCCAATTCAGGAAAGCAACCCTATTCAGTAAAGCACTTAGGCAGGTGCTTAACTCCAAGACATACGTACCAAAAGAGATGGACTTAAGCTTGGAGATATGCTTAAGCATTTTCCAGAATCAAGGCCCTAAAGAATATAAAATATCTCTATAGTTAATATTCTGTTTTCACTGTTTTCTCAGTGTTTTATGCATAGCAAACACTGGAGACTATTTATACAAGGAAAACTAATAAGCATCAAAACCTTTCCACTGACAATGTCCCAGCAACTTTTTTTCTTTTGGAACTGGACTGTTGTGCGTTATATTTATGTGAGGTAGATCATAAACTCCTTTGGCAGGGATGCTGTCTTTCTGCTGGTTTTGTAAAGTGATGGGTACACATACAGCAAATAAAACCCAGTAATCTGAATGTTATTAAAAAAAATCAGACCTCATTACACTTTGGCAAAATTCAGCTTTCAAAAGGGTGATCCCAATGTTAAAAAATGCTTTTTGGAAAAAAAGACCTAACATTAACTTCTGTTGGGTTGGGATGGGAGGGGAGATCTGATAAGACAATGTCTAAATCTGATGTTAAAAACCCTGAAATTCTTATGGTAGTTTTAAAAATATCAGAGAAGAGAAAGACCATCTTTACTGTAGCAAGCTGTGTATAATACTTTTGAAAATGTTCAGCACAATATAAGTACATTGAACTCTGTGCTATTTCTTAAGTAACTTTTGGCACAAGGACAGGGTAATACTGTGCTATACTGTGTTAGGCAGCTGAGCTATCAAATTGAAATATCTGGTATGGTATATTCAGTTTTGAAATACTAGTAATTCAGGACTAGACAGGGCCACTTTTCTCTGTGTTAGGGTATAGTTTGATATATAGTACTGTATGTATTTGACCATTTCTTCCGTTCAACTAATTTCTGGGAATGAGCAAGGCAACCTTCCAGCTAAAATCCTGATCATTGCGTACCCCCCAGAGTTGGCCACTTAAGCAACATTTTCCAGTGAGTCAGCCCTGGAACAGTTCTCCACATGCTGCACAGGGCTTCTCAGGACACACTTACCCCACACCTATCCCTTATCAAATCCATGGCTGGTGTGAGAAAAGGTGCTGTGGGTGGAGGATGTTTGGGGAGAAGGGAGGGCATTCCAGGACCCATCCCAACTTACTCTGGTTGCTGTCAGTGACCTATAGAGCTCATTTTAGGTCTCACTGCACCCAGAAGCAGTGCTGACTATCTGGTTTGTTCCTAACAAAGCACTTATCTTGGTTACATCTACACCTGCCTCTCCTTGCTCCGAGACTTGGGCCTGCACCACAATATGACATTCTGCATGGAATATGCTCAGAGGAGAAAGTCCAGGAGATACACCTTAACACACTCAAAACCATCTTCACCAAATAGGGACACTCCACCAGAGAAGTAGATCACATAATGGAATGGGTCACCCAAATATCCCAAGAGAACCTGATTCAATACAGAAATAAGACCCCCTCCGAGCACATATCCTTGGTTGTCAACTACCTCCCCACACTGCAACCTATACAGGGTAACAAACAACTACAATCCATACTCCATGGGGACCCCAGTCTGAAAGAAATCTTTCCTGAACCCTCTTTTCTGGCCTTCAAATAACCCCCCCAAGCTCTCCAAGCTCATCATCTGAAGCAAGCTCCCCACAGACCAGGACACAGCAACTCAAAATGGCACCAGACCCTGCCAGAACAACAGATTCAAAACCTACAGACATATCTGCACTGCTACAATGAACAATAACCCACACAATACACCTTTCAAGATCCATAGATCCTACACATGCCTATCATAACATGCAGTGTACTTCATCCTGTCTACTAAATGCCCCATAACAACTATGTGGGTGAAACCAGACAATCACCACAGTCTCGAATGAACTCACACAGGAAAATGATAAACAACAAAAAAACACCCTATCACCTGTTTTCACAAAACAGTCACTCTATATCTGACCTATCAGTCCTCATCTTCAAAGGCAACCTGCACAACACTTTCAAAAGATGAACCTGGGAGCTTAATTTCATAATTTTGTTAAACACTAAAAATCGTGGTCTTAATAAAGACACTGGATTTATGGCTTATTACAACAATCTGTATCCCACTAATCCCCGCCCCATTTTTTTGGTCCTGTGACTGCAAGGTTGTTAATGGGCCACTTCACCTTGACTGGTTCATTAGAATATATGCTAGCTACTTATGCTAACCTATCTGTTCGATCTCGTATGCAGCTGTGACACTCTGAGTACCTTTTCCATTCCTGAAGAAGAGCTCTGGCTTGAAAGCTTGTCTCTCTCACCAACAGCAGTTGATCCAATAAAAGATATTACCTCACCCCTCTTGGCATTCTGCATGGCAGACATGCATGTTAGACATGTCCATTTAGCTCACCTCTGAGACCAAGAATGAATGCTGTTGGTCAGTGCTATTTCTGATGGGTTGCTAAAGCGGGGCAGGAGGGGGGAAGGGGTGATGATGATCCTAAATATGTATATGTAAAAGTGTGTGCAAGTACCCTGCAGGTGCAGACTTAGCAGCCCAGCCCAACTAGCCTGTGGCATAAAGTCTGTATAAATCTTCCAACTGTTCTTTTACTTTAGGCTTGTAACTGTTATATGCTGCTGGTTTCCTTTCAAGCAGCTGGTATCAGTGACTATAGCAGTCCCCAGCTATAACATGCCCAGGGTACAATCTGGACCGATGAATAGCTGTGTCCCAAAAGCTCTCTAACCGGGGGTGCTTTTTACACTGCTTTGCTGTGCTCACACACAGCCTCAGTTATCTGAGTGTTGCAGCCAGCCACTCTTGAATTACACTACAGAACAACACCAGCAAACTTCCAGTCCCAGGCTTCCCCGAGAAATGTACATCTTGTACTGCCGAACTCTCTCCTGGACAACATATGCTCATATAAAGTTCATCATTTCATTAATAGAAAATGATATACACAAATCCTGTTAACCGAAGTGGAGTTTCCCAAACCCTGCAATTCAAACACGCTGGTTTAGATAAAACAAGTTTATTAACTACAAAAGGAAAGATTTAAGTGAACACAAGTAATGAGGCATAAAAGTCAGAACTGGTTACAACACAAGAGGAAAATGCAAGGAATGCTTAATTTAAACTAGAATGAATTCAAAGCGAAGGTCTCTCTCACCACATTTCAGCATTCCTACTGGTTGAACTTCTTTCAGTCAGGATCCCTCCCCCAGTCCAATGTTGCGTCCTTTGTTCTTCAGGGGTTGTGGGTGGGCAGAGAGAAAGGGAGGAATGTTTTGGGGCATCTCCAAGCTGCTCCTTTTTAAGATGGAGATTTTTCGCCCATGTCCCTTTTCCTGACACTGAGTAGCCATTTAGCAGCTGATGGCCCATTTGGCCTGCTTACACCTGGCTGAGGTGTTTGTCTTCTGTCTCTGAGGAACTGGTTTGGCTACTCCCAGACTCAGAGTATGTCTTAGTAACACCATATAGTAGAATCTTCTAACTTTACATACAGTGTTGCCAAATATATTTTATTGGGACAATATTGACCAGCGAGTTATGAGTTTTCAAACAATACCTCACAAGGCATATTGGTACAAAGATTATTAGAATAGTGTGTAAAGGGTGAATACAGGGGTACAAACTGTCACACCAGCCTCCTCACCAACACAGGCTGGCTATATAGATGGTGACAAGAGAGGAAGCCAGGCCCTGGGAGTAGCAAAGACTTCTCCAGCAATGACTGTGAGAAGCAGCAGGAGCAGGGCAGGGAGACCCACCTAGGGCATCCGTCCCCTCTGCCCCCACCTTTACAGCCCCTGGACACCAGTGATGTTAGCAAACTAACGACTTGACCACTAGACATGATTTCCTCTCTGCCAGTAGAGTGGTTGCCTCTACTTCCTCTCTTCCTGTTTCCTTACAGTCCCTCCATTGCCCGCTTCACTGTCTCTGCCGTCCATGCCCCACTCCACCCTCTTCTCTCCTCCCTTGTCTTGTTTTTTTCTCCGAATCTTCTCCTCCTTTTCACCTCCCCTTCCTCTCTCCACCCCTCCCTCATTTCTCTTGCCATTCTCCTCATACCACTACTGCCCCCACAGCAAACACATGGGGTTTGGGCTGCTGGCTCCCCCGGGGACGGGGGCGGGGCGCGGGCTGCCAGCCCAAACTGCCCTACCCCGCTCTCCCTGAGGCTCGGGCTGTCTGCCCTGCAACTGGGTCCCACCTGCTGCCTCCAATGCCTGGGGTCCTCTGGCCGCCATTAGTGAAATTTTTCTGGCGAACCCCCTGTAACGTTCTGTGAACCCCCAGGGGTTCGCGAACCCCAGTTTGGGAACCATTGGTCTATGGTACTCTTAGACGGTAAGCTCACTGGGGCAACTTCTAGTGTGTTTGTACAGAGTGTAGGGCACTGTGCATATATAAATAACTAATCGTGTTATAAGCTGGGGGGGGAAATCCCACCTTTAAACATTAAACAAAAATTTCACACGTGTAAAATTCATGTTGTGTACATGGGCTGCTCATTTATCAGCCACACAAAGGGTATGTCTATACTGTAGTCTTAGCCCATGCTCCTGCATGTGTTTTGTCCAACCCCCCTAACACACACACACACACACACACCCACACACACACACACACACCTTTCCAGTATGTGCTAAGTTGCTGCACAGCTGGGGCTATAGGCTAGAGCCCGAGCTACGCTTTAGCTCAGGCTGGAACCTGCTCAACTTCACAGTGAGGATGCAGGCAAGATCACTTGGGCACTGATGGTCCTCTGGTGCCCTTCCCACAATTCTCCCCAAGGCTCAGACAAGTTGTCCACAATTGACAGGGAAAGACTCTTAGAATGTCTCAACACAGAGAACCATGGAAGATACCTCCAGACAAACACAGGCAAGTGCAGAAACAGTGAAGGCACAGTAATGCGGGTAGAGTTTTGCTGCAGGAACACTCTTACTCAGGCAAGGTTACCCAGGTGCTGTGACCTGGCTGCCAATCATGCAGGGTAACCGTGCAGTGTAGACATACTCAAAGAGGTTATTGACCAGTGCAAACTGCACCATATGTAAGTACAACTAAGGAAGACCTCCCACAGCCCTTCTCCACTCCCTCGCATAGTCAGGTTCGCTAATGCATGCTGGGCATTTTGAAATTCCAGGCTGTGATGAGTCAGATCAGGGTTCATAGTCCCACGTAATATGCTTCCATACATAGAACTAATCCAGGCCATTACAGAAACATGTCAGACCAGTGAAAATGTTAACATGGTTGAGTAGACCTCTATTGTTAGTACCATATGTGAAACATTAATATTTCTGTCCATTAGACTGCAACAAAGGCTGGAACGAGTATGTATTTAACTAATTTCATTATCAATTTATCATTCATTTGTTTCAAAGGTCAAGTGGAAAAACAATTTGTTCTGCTACTGATTTGGATGTGTCATCTTTTGTTGGCTACTGACAACAGCATGTCTGCCCTTACAAGAGCACAAGGGCTTTAAAGAAGGACTGAACAAGAGAGGAAAGGATCAGCTTACCAAACCTTCAGTTACTGAAAGACTCAGAGAAACGTGAAGATTCTTTCATATTTTTCTGACTAGTTTCTGCACTAAATGTAAATAAGGCATATCTCGCATTAAAGAGACGCCACATATACGAGCCCATTGGTATGAAAGTGTCAGACCTTCTACTGACAAATAATGCCTTAAATAACTAACTTAAAGAAATGACTCCCCGAAAAAAAGATTCTCTTTATTTAAATGTGTGAATTTTAGCAACACTTCTGCAGCACTTTGTATGTAGTGGCTCAGACATTAGACTGACTGCATTCAGGAGACTTGAATTCTAATTCTGACTTTCCACAGACATTTCATCTGTCTGTGCCTCTGTTTCTCCATCTGTAGAATGCGGGGAGGTCATGGCATGTGCATGGCCCTTGGGCTCAAGAGCTACTGATGTGCTGTATCCGTATAAGAGCTTATACGGTTGCCTTCTGAAGAGACATCTGAACATCATGAAGCGAGCAGGAAAACCCTTATACCAGTTTTTAAAGTGAAATTAGTCAATTTCAAAAGAAAATTAATGTTGATGTCCCATTAAAATAACATCTAGGAAAATGAACATTATTTCAACAGGTGTATTTATATATTGTCTTGCATGCACGTATACTTTCACTGCTTGAAGCCTCTGTACTGAAATTCACCTGGGCAGCAAATGAGCCCATAAACCTACATTAATAATTTTCAGACTAGTGTTACTATTTAGGAAATCAGCTTTATGCCCTAATAACTTACTCTACTAAGCCGATTCAGTATAATTGCCATTTTTACAGCATGTGTACCCCATATGTGAAGGCAGAATGGAGGATCCATCCTTTCTTTCCACTACAGTAAGTAATAATATGTCAAGATGATGGAAACATAATGCCTGTATTAATCAGCATTGTTGCACCATCCAAGGGCTTTATTGGAAGCAAAACAGACTTTCCACATTTACATGCTGTTTTTAATCACACTTTATAATCAATGTTATGAAGCAATTTAGTGTTCATGCACAAATATGGTTTGAGTTGGGTCCAAAAATGCAAGTTCTCTGCCTCCCAGCCACAGTAGAACCATGACTGAGCTTCTGCTGCCTAATCATGTTTGTACCAGTGTATCCTGGGAACATTTTAGCAGCTTCGCCATAGTGCCTAAGCAGAGACTAGGGTGCCAAGACAAGAAGTGCTCAGAACAGTTTCAGCAGCATGTGGGGCAATGCATTCTGGGACATCCAGTCCCATGGAGCACAGAGGGGCCTCCAAACCATGCAGACATGGTTAACATATACTGTACACATAACCAAAGATAGCATGTCACACTAGTTACAGTACACCAATCACTTACCAGGATAGGCTTCTGATAAGGGGAAACACTGCTATCCACCAAGGTTCCTAACTGATAGTATGTCTACACTGCATTCAGAAGATGTGACGGCAGCTCATGTAGCATATCCAAGCTAGATCAAAGCCAGTTCAAGTAACAATCGCAGCATAGTTGTGCCAGCAGGGGTGGCAGCATAGGTTAGCCCCTCGAGCATGTACCCAGGGTCTTTGGCAGGGTTGTACTCAGAAGCCTAGCCCATGCCACCGCCCCAGAGGCCACAGTTATGCTACTATTGTTACTCTGGCTAGCTAAATCAAAGCAAGCTCTGGGCATGCCTATATAAGCTGCAATCGTACCTCCTGACTGCAATGTAAACAATCGCAACATTAACTATGATGCATGTGGAGACAACCCATAGTCAGAGCTCGTTATAGCAGTAACTAATTACAAGCTTGGAGCATTACAGTCAGATCGACTCTTACAAAAAAGTTGCATTGAAACCAGTGCCGCTCCACCTGAGCACAGGGTTCCACCTGTGTGGATCAAATGGTAGGATGGGGGATTTAATTAAAGGTTGTAATGTGGACAAGAGCTAAGAGGCAGCTGTTAACAGAAATTCATAGCCACTTTGGGCTAGATGAACTGAATAAACACCAGATTTTATGAAAGATTCTCCAATGCCAAGTAATTTTATCCGTAGTGATTATATACAAGGGCCTATTTAGAAAAGACATCCTAGCGTCTCCGAAGCTAACCCATTTTCTACATGGAAAATCTATGCTTGGTTTTCACTGAAACCATCAGTTTGAATTAAAATCACAGATGTGATGGAAGAAAAATCAACGTCTGATCGAGGGGGGAAGGAAACTTTGTATAATCTATTAAGCACAGACTAATTGAAATGGAACCTCAAAGGATAGACTTGGCATGTATAGAGAGGTTATTGCCTTGCTCTCCAGTATATCGCACTGCCCAAAAGAGGTGATGTCATAGTTTCTACTAAAACTGATAGAACACCAACATATATTTTCTGGAACACAAGTTCAGAGATATACATTCTTGACACTTACAACATAATTTTCCCAAGGAACTGACATGAACTGCACAGTGAACCTCTGTAGTCCCCAAGCAGGACAAAGTATTTTTTTTTAATTATTTTGTAAAAATCATCCAGTTCCTTATGTTAATATTCTTCACTATTTCTCTTAACTTTACATCTGAGATACATTAAAGAGTAGTTCAGATTTGGACAGACAAATGCAAGAGAACCATTGGATTTCAACATTTTGATCTCAAAGCTTTCACAAGCAAACATGACTATACATTTACATACCGGACAGATTTACATACCGGAGAATTTTTTCCCTGAGGTCTGTTTGTGAACATCATCATGCAAAGGGTTCTTATACAGTTTAGATTCACACTCGACTTGCTACTTAGCAATGTTTATTGGGGGGGGTGCTTTCTCTGATTTGAAATGGAAACAGGGATGTGCGTGACATTGTTCAATATACAAACAATTATGCAAAAAGACATCCATTAGGCATAAGATAACACAACTGGGAAAAAGTCAACAAGGATAATAGTTATTTCCCTATACCCAATTCAACTACACATCCCACAAACATAAATTTTAAATTCTCTTTCCAAAGAATCTCAACCTCCCATATAGAATTCTTTAATTTTATTAAATACCTTTGTTCTTTTTTCACTCAGGGACCAATTCACTCTATGAGCAATTATGTGTCTTGCCCATAACATAATCAAAAGTTATGTGGTTGCTGATAGGTTGTTATGCAACAGTGATCTGGCATGATGCATGATGAGATTTTTGCCATATATGCCATCATGAGATTTAAAGAAAAAAATTAAAGGAGTTTAGTGGACAGCAAAGCAGGAAGTGTGTTTTACATGATAAAAGTTCCAAAAAGTTTATTTTCCTTTTAAGAAAACTTGAAATTCAAGTAAGCTATGCACTTCAGAAGGGTAAGACCATAAACAGTACGATGAGATATAGTCATTAGAAATGGTACCATAAAAGGATACTTGCAGCTGGATCAGAAAAGTAAAGTGGAGTTTTATTTATCCATAAACATACAGGGCAAGTAAACAATTTTTTCAGACTCCAAAGGTAAGCCAAAAAAAGGCTTAGGTCCTGGAAAAGAGAGACAGTGCAGCCAGTGCTACCTCAGCTGACTGAAGACAGAAGCAAAAGCAGTTTTATAGTTGAACATAGAACTACGCTAGGCTCCAGCAACAAGAGCTGGCAGAAACTTCTCTTTTCCTGAAAACTGCAGATTTGTGACACTGAAATATTTTGCAAATTTGCAACATTTTTGCCCTGAAAAGGGGTAAATAAATTAATTAATCAAAATTGAAAAGTTGAAATTTTTGTTTTGACATCTTTTTAAACAAAATGTTTGGATTTCTTCAATTCAAAATAACTTTTCATTTTGAAATTTCCTTCAATTTTACTTTTAATTTTTTTTTAAATGCTCACAGTTGAAACAAAATGTTTTGTTTGACCCAAAATGAATGTTTTTTTCCAATTTTTTGGAACTGCCAGTAAACCCCCAAAAAATCGGCTATTCCAACAGCTTTGCTACTGACTGCATAAATCACAGGCTCATTTTGTCAGCAGCAGCAACTGTGTAACTTTGGGTGTCCTCACTGAGAATGCCATTAGAGCAAGGGCCAGCAACCTTTCAGAAGTGGTGTGCTGAGTCTTCATTTATTCACTGTAATTTAAGGTTTCACGTGCCAGTGATACATTTTAACATTTTTAGAAGGTCTCTTTCTATAAGTCTACAATATAGAACTAAACCATTGTTGTATGTAAAGTAAATAAGGTTTTAAAAATGTTTAAGAAGCTTCATTTAAAATTAAATTAAAATGCAGAGCCCCCCAGACCGGTGGCCAGGACCCGGGCAGTGTGAGTGCTGCTGAAAATCAGCTCGTGTGCCACCTTCGGCATGCGTGCCATAGGTTGCCTACCCCTGCATTAGAGGCTCACTATTCAAGATGCCCTTCCCTACCCTTGCTTCCTTGTCTAAGATTTGATCCATTATGATATAACCAAACAAGCCAATTACAGAAATAAAAGAGCCTTAGGCCTGGCAAATTGGGTGTGTCAGAGCAAATTCCAAGACCCTAGGGTGAAGTTCTGGCTCCACTGAAGTCAGTGGTAAAACTCCCATTGACTTCATAGAGCTACGATTTCACCTCTCAGTTGGGAAGCAGTGGAGATCAGAAGTGTGAAATAGTTAAGACTAACCAGAAGAATTCAGGACACATTATCGCTCTGTTCCATGGCTGAATAGAGAGTGAAGAAGGAATAGCAGTGAATTGTCCCTCCTAGGATTTGCAAGCCTCAGAAAGGACAGCAGGGCTCAGTCTGGTAGAATTAAACCTTTATTTTAAAGTAAGGAACACCAGATGATGACTGTCATTATTATTATTTATGTACTAATTATAGAGATCGGAACAAATCCTCAACAATAGTGCTAGACACCAAACACTATTTATGGGCTGAATTTGCCATCTTGTTCTATATAGAAATAAGCAAATTACACCAAACAGTATTTATGGGCTGAATTTGCCATCTTGTTCTATATAGAAATAAGCAAATTACAACAAGCAACTAGTCAGATTCTTCCTGACCTCTGCATTTTTCAGTCCACAGAACACTCAGCTATTAGGCATGTTACTACAACATATGCCAAAAATCTCATTAGTTTCCTAGTTTACTAATCCCCTTTTAAATCTCCTTCCTGCCCAGATTTTCAGAAGTGCACATACTCTTTTGGAAGCTTAACTATACATTGGCTTTGAGGGATTTGCATGTCTAAATCAGGTGAGAACGTGTTTGACCATTTGGGTCAATAATTTGCCCAGTCTAGGCACCTAACATACTTTTGTGCACTGTAATAAAATATAAATCGCCATAATGGAATATTCTTAGTTTAGGAGAACTACAGAAGATTGCAATAGTAGGAAATGAGATTTATGAGTTATGCCCATTCGATCTTAATGGATGGTCCTCTCCATTTTCGGAGGAAAATTAAAACTCATCAGTAAAGCCCAGAAAGAAAATGCCTCTCTATGCAAATTTAGACACCTATTTAATTCTATGCATGTGAGCAAGGGTCATCATAGTAAAGCACCTAATCCCATTTATGTCCCCAAGGAATGAGAACCCACTGAATAATCAAGTCTCCTGTTTTACATCACATGCTAGATGATGGGGATGTCAAATTAAAAGTATAGAACTTGACTGGCACTTTCAGGCTGTTAGATAAGTCAAAAGAAGAAGAGAGGCAAGCTCTGAAGTCAACATTTGGATAGTGATAAGAAGTTGGGTACTTCAAAGCTCACACAGCTGTAGAAAGGAAGTTTACAAATTAAGGTTGAAAAGGTCAAGGACACCTACTAGGAAAAAATGTGTAGGTTTTGTTATTAGCCAAATAAGAGAATCTAGTGAAGTATTCCTGCTGTGCTTATAAAGACACACAATGTTCCTCGTTCTGATCATTCATGTAAAATTAACTTAGTTCTGCTCAGCTTCAACTGTCTCATGATATGTCATAAGAAATTTACTAATACATTTATTTAAGAAACCCCTTTTTTCTGAACAACGATTAAAACATTGTTTATCCTCTAACTGCAGAGGTGTTTTAGTTGGATTTGGATAAGTGTTTATTTGCAACATTAGTGACTCCACTGGAGGAAGCCAGTTTGGAAAATTACTAATTAGATATTTTTCTCCGTGTCACATACCATCGATAGTGCTTTTATGTGGCTTTTCCACTTGGCATTATCACTCCAGTGACAAAGTTTTCAAAAACTTTTACATCCATAAACAAATAAAATATGACTAGATGCAAAAATACCTGGCTTAATATAGTATATTTGTGTTTTCTCATCACCAGTTTTAAAGGTGATAATACATTGGTTTCTAAATTGTTTCTTACATATATGTAAAACTATTGATTTTTTCAAAGGCAGAAGTAATCATTGTATCATCTGGTCTAACATTATATATAACATAAGCCATATGACTCCCTGAGTTAATTCCTGCTTCAATTCTAATAGCCATAGTTACAATGTATCTTTTAGAAAAACACCCAATCTTGATTTTAAAATTTCCAGCACTGGAGAATTCACCACAAACCTTGGTAATTTGTTCCAAAGATTAAATTTACCTATTCCTACTTGAGAGTCCCCTGTTTATACATCCAAGGATCACATTTGCCCTTTTAAACATAACACCACACTTGGAGCTCATGTTCAGCTGATTATCCACCATGACTCCCAAGTCTCTCTCACAGTCACTGCGTTCCAGGATAGAGTCCCCCATCCTGTAAGCATGGCCAGCATTCTTTGTTCCTAGATTTAAGAGCATGCATTTGACCGTATTGAAACACATATTTGTTTGACTGTGCTCAATTTACCAAGCATTCCAGATTGCTCTGTGTCAGTGTCCTGTCCTCTTCATTATTTATCACTCCTCCAATCTTTGTGCCATCTGCAAACTTTATTAGTAATGATTTTAGGTTTTGTTCCTGGTCATTGATAAAAATATTAAATATTGTAGGGCCAAGAACCATTCCCTGAAGGACTCCAGTAGAAACATGCCTGTTTGATGATGATTCCCCATTTAAAATCACATTGAAGACCTATCAGTTAGCCATGCTTTGATCCATTTAATATGTGTCATGTTGATTTTCTACCATTCTAGTTTCTCAATCAAAATCTTGAGCAATATAAAGTCAAATGCCTAACAGAAGTCTAAGTATGTTATGTCAAAACTGCCAAACCTGTAGTCTCATAAAAAAAAATCAAGTTAGTTTGACAAGATCTATTTTCCATAAACTCACGTTGATTGCCATTCTTGTATTGCCCTCCTTTGAGTCTTTATTAATGGAGAGTCATATCAACCATTCCATTATTTTGCATGGAATTTGTGTCAGACTGACAGACAGTCCTATACTCAGGGCCGGTGCTACCATTAAGGCAAACTAGGCGGTTGCCTAGGGCTTTTTTTTTTTTTTTTTTACAGCTTTCCTGGGCTGGGCTGCCAGTGGAGCGCTGACACGTGCAGCTCAGACTGCCTCTCCCAGCGCAGCGGCCACTCCACTTCTCCCACCTCCCAGGCTTGTGGCACCAATGAGCTGTTTGGCGCCGCAAGCCTGGGAGGGGAGGAGAATTAGAGCTGGGGTGGCATGCTCGGGGAGGAGGCGGAGCAGAGGTGAGCTGGGGTGGGGAGCTACCGCACAGCTCCCCGGGGGGAGGAGCTGCCGCGAGTGGGGCACCTCAGGGCAGAGGGGGAGGGAGCTGCCACGGGGGGGGGCGCCTCAGGGCGGGGGGGGCGGGGAGCTGCTGCAGGGCTGGGGGAGGGGCGCAAGGTGGAAGTTTCGCCTAGGGCGTGAAACTTCCTTGCACCGGCCCTGCCTATACTACCCAGATAAAGTTTAGGATGACTGCATGAAAACACAGAGACGGAAGAGAATGAGAATTTGATTTATCTAGTGCCTTTCTCACAGAGCATTTTCCAAACTGTTCTCAGTATTCCAAATAGAAGCGAGAAACATAGGCCCAATTCTGCAATGCTACTAGTGATTTTGGGGGTCTCTATACTGCTGTGCCCAGCTCGTGATGGATTCTCAGAAAGTCCTGAGCACCTGTCCACTAAAAATGAGGCCACTATAAAGTGTCTCAGACTGAACACCCAAAAACTGAGACACCCTGAGACACTAGCCACTTTGGAAAATGTAGGCCTTGCTTCTCCTTCCACATACACCAATGCAGATTATAAGTAACTCCATTTAAGTCAAGTAAGTTAATTAAAAGAAGAACCAGGCCTTTCGAGTCTAGTCTTGCATGCCTTGCACACCAAAGACTCCCACTGATTTCAAGGAATTGGCACACTCATGGGTTAAAATAAGTAGGAACAAAGCAGAGAGAGTGCTTCCCCACCGCTCCTGTTTCAATTCACTTTAACCAGTGACTATACTTGCAAATGAAAGAAATGGGAAGCAAAAACAAATATTTGGTTCCCCCAAACTAATATTATGTTTTTATTCATTCACAGTGAAAGCTGACAACATTGCAATAAGGTTTTTCCATTTTGTTCCAATTTTGCTAAATTAGATAAATGTTGTGGGTAAAACATCCATCAAAGTTCAGGATGTATTTGCTTGTCCCAGTCATCAGCTTGGAGTCTTGTAGAACGGGACATCTGCAGTGAAAACTGACGGCTGGGCTGACATGAAGAGATCATGCATCAGAGGGGAAGCAGAAGAAGCGTGTGGGCATTCTGGGCCAGATCTTTTACACCAGCTGAGCATCTGGCCCAATTAAGTTATTCCAGGCTTGCCCCAGGGTAACCAAGTGCAGCAATTGCCATCTATACATTTATTTAAATTTAACAATTAAAAAATACTCGTACAGAAGTGTTGAGCACCCTACCCATAATTAAATTAAATCAGACAGCAAGGCTGGCTTCAGTTACCAGTGGACACTAGGTCCATAGTGTGTGCCATTTTTCAGAGCCCTTCAAAATATGCAGGCCTTAAAGCAGGAGTAGCTTTCCTGCTCTTGTCGAGGGTGAAACAGGCCCTGTTTCAATGTCAGTGGAGGCCTTTATGACACCTCCAGGTGTCAGCTCACAAATATGATGTCTCTTACTAGCTGGATACGTTTTTTGTTTCTTTAGACTCTTACCTTGTCAGAACAGGAACCAGTTGATCACCAAAAGTTTAAAGGGTGTCTCCTGTTGCAAATTAATAAATTCCAGGTGATCCATATTTAGAGTGGTAGGTCATTGCTGTGTTCACAAAGTATCAGCATGTCAGCAAAAAAAAGGGGGGGGCTTTTTTTTACTCAGTTATACCTTTGGGAATTCACATCTAACTTGATCTTGGAGAGACTGAATTGAAAAACAAATAGAAGCCAATCAACTGTGGCCTTGCATTGCCTTGGAAACTGCAGAGGTTTGAGAACAGCTGGGCTTCTTATTGAAGTGCTTTCTAATATGCTACAGCAAGGAGGGATGCTCCATTATGTGAATGTGGGTAACTTCCACAAAGAGCAGCACTTTGTCTACTTTGTGTACAGCTCAGTGAAACTGGAAATGGAAAGGATCGCTAACAGAATGCATGCAGCCGCCTATTGCATTTTCAAGGTGACCTTTAAATCTAAACCGTTGTTTTTCTCCTTTGGTTTCTCTTGCAAAGAACCAGCATCTGGGGAAATTATGATCCTGCAGCTGCCTAAGGCAGCAGCACCAGAGGGCTACCCAGAGTCAATGCAAGTTCAGGGGGTTGACCTAGTGTTAGCTGTTCCAAAATGTAAAATTATCTAATAGGCTTTCCCTTTTGGTTTTAGGGTTTTTGCAGGGACTGAAGCAGACCAGAAAGTATTTCACCATTGTTATACGTTTACATTGTTTTTTAATGTATAGTTAATTATAGGCCAGATTCTATAATATTCTATATTCATCGTAACTCATACTGAGTAGTGCCTTACTCCTCCAAGTAAGTAAGGGTGGCAGAATTTGGCCCTATATTAATAGTTTGCCCTGCCTGTTATTCATGGTGTCCAAGATTTTCAAAAGTGACTAGTCAATTTTTGGATGCTAAACCTGAGACATCTTTAAAGGAGCTTGACTGAGAGGGCTGGTGCCCAGCATTGTCTGTAAACCAGAACTCTTTCAGAGGTCTCCAGTCAGGCACCCAAAATCTGAGGCGCCCAAAATCACTTATCACTTTTTAAGTTCTTGCTCACAGGCCATGTTCCAACAGAGATGAGATTGGCACATCTCACTGCTCTCTGGCCAGCTGAAACTGAGGGCTTGTCTCCACTTACTGGTGGATCGACGCTCTGGCGATTGATCCACCAAGGGTCAATTTAGCGTGTCTAGTGAAGACCCACTAAATCGACCGCCGATCGCTCTCCAGTCGACTCCGGTACTCCACCGGAATGAGAAGCATAAGGTAAGTAGAAACCGCTATAAGTCGACCTAAGGTACATCAAATCCAGCTATTTTTCACGTAGCTGGAGTTGCGTAACTTAAGTCGACTTAACCCCGTAGTGTAGATGTCCCCTGAGAGTCGGGGACATAGGGATAGAGACAGTAAGCAGCAACTCAGCTAAGCATTTGGAATCCCCTTTAGAAAATCCTGTGTTGCATGTGCCCCAAAACCTCTGCACCACAAGACTTTGGGAGCAATGTGGTGTACTTGTGCATTTGCTTTGTTGCTCAATATACAGATACGAGATTTCAATCCCCTAATGAAGCACAGTAAGGACACAAAGATGCCTGAAGCATGGACCATTTTTTTGTTCTTTTTGTGTAGCTGCTAGCACCATGGCTTCCTGGTCTGTGACTAATGTCCATAGGCACTATAATAACACAAACAAATAAATAAATAACAAAGAAATGTAGACTGAAAAGAATTCAAAACTTACAAATGGAAAAGCGCTCTTGAATAATTTGTGTCGCATTAAAGAGAAAGTTCTCAAAACAGCACTTGGGACTATATAATCCTGTTCTGTGAGGTACTAAGCACCCTCCACTTCCATTGACTTAAAGGACAATTAATAGATTCAGAGATTCTTATATTCCAAGGCCAGAAAGGACCACTGTGATCATCTAGTCTGACCTCCTATATAACACAGCCCATCAAACTTCCCCAAAATAATTTCTAGAGCAGATCTTTCAGAAAAACATCCAAGCTTGATTTAAAAATTGTCAGTGATGGAGAATCCACCATGAACCTTAGAAAGTTTTTTCCAATGGTTAATTACTCCCACTGTTAAAAATGTATACCCTTTTTTCCAGTCTGAATTTGTCTAGCTTCAACTTCCAGCCATTTGACCATATTATACCTTTCCCTGCTAGATTGAAGAGCCCACTGTTAAGTAGAGGATCCCCACATAAGAACTTACAGACTGTAATCAAGTCACCTCTTCCCTTTGTTAAGATAAATAGATTGAGCTCCTTGATTCTATCACTATTAGGCATGTTTTCTAATCCTTTAATCATTCTCGTGGCTCTTCTCTGAAACCTTTCCAATCTATCAGCATCCATTTTGAATTGTGTGCACCACTACTAGACATAGTATTCCAGCAGTGGTTGCACCACTGCCAAATCTAGAGGTAAAACAATCTTTCTACTTCTACCCAACATTCCCCTATTTATGCATCAAAAGATTTCATTAGCCCTTTTGGCCACAGCATTGCTCTGGGAGCTCATGTTCAGCTGATTATCCACCACAATCCCTGTGATGGGTTCCCCCGGGGGTTTCACCTGGAACTGGGGTACCACTGAGCCCCCTGACCCACCAGCCCTGAGTATAAACCTAAAATTATACCATCTTGTGCCACAGAGGGAACTGTACCACGTAAGCTCATAAATTTCCCCCCCTCCCTCAATGTGGAGAGGAATATGAAACAGCCTTTTGCCCCTGAGTTACGATTCCCACACACTTCACTCCATAAAGCAAAAACAAGTTTATTGCGAACAGGGGCTGCTAACAGGGAGTTTCGCAAGGGAGTTTAGAAGGGGAACAGGAAGGGGGCGAGGGTCCCTTGCCGGTTCTATCTGTTGTCCCTTTATTCCCCTTAAAACCTATAAACCAACTACATTCAAAACTTCTTGCTTAAACAAACCCTTTCAGCAGACAGGGGGCTGCAGACAGGGGAGTTTGAGAGGGAGTTTGACAGAGGGAGGCTTACGATGGTTAGGAAGATGCGCAACACCTGTGCCAGCACTGCTTCTGTCTCCTCCACCTGCGCCTGTAGCCAGACAGAGTGCATGAGCATGGATGCTTCTACCCAGATCCTGGTGTGATTTTGCAGAGACTAACAAATTTATTAGAGCAAAAGCTTTCGTGGACTACAGCCCACTTCTTTCTCCTCAATATTTATTCCACTCTGTATGCATCCGAAGAAGTGGGCTGTAGTCCACGAAAGCTTATGCTCTAATAAATTTGTTAGTCTCTAAGGTGCCACAAGTACTCCTGTTCTTTTTGCAGAGACTGTAACTTGCAATTTCCACTTACTGATATCCAGGCTGGGGGGGACCATCCAATGTGAAAGGTGCCTGCTGGTGGAATCTCTCAGGCAGCAGGTGGGAGAGCTACAGGAGGAGGTGGCTAGGTGGAGGAGCATCCGAATCCACGAGCAATTCCTGGACAGTGTCCATGTGGAGACAGCTGAGGTAGCTGTCCCAGTATACAGGACTGCTGATACACCACTGGTGGAGGAGGAGATGGCTCAGGGTGGACACTGGCAGCTGGTTATTTCTGGCAGCAGACAGTGTTCCACCATTGCTCCGAACCCTCCCACCGTGGTAATAGGTAACCGCTATGCTCCTCTTGATACAGGAGAGAAGGAATCACCCCCTACAGTAAAAGAGGAGAAGCCTCGTACCCCTAAGGCTGGGAGGTCTGCTGCCACCACTGTGAATAGGAAACGTAAGGTAGTGGTGGTCGGAGGCTCTCTGCTGAGGGGGACGGAGGCACCCATCTGTCGCCCTGACATTTCATCTCGGGAGGTATGCTGCCTGCCGGGAGCCCGTATCCAAAATGTTACAGAGGCATTGTCGAGGATTATCCAGCCCTCTGACTACTACCCACGCTACTCATCCATGTGGGCACAAATGATACTGCGAAATGTGACACTGAGCAGATCAAGAGTGACTACAGGACTCTGGGAGTACGGGTGAAGGAGTTTGGAGTGCAGGTGGTATTCTCTTCGATTTTTCCTGTCAAAGGTAGGGGCCCGGGCAGAGACAGATCCATCATGGAGGTGAATGACTGGCTGCGAAGATGGTGTCGCCAGGAGGGCTTTGGCTTCCTCAACCATGGGATGCTATTCAAGGAAGGACTGCTAGGCAGAGATGGCGTTCACCTTTTGAGGAGGAGAAAGACCCTATTTGGACACAGACTGGCTAACCTAGTGAGGAGGGCTTTAAACTAGGTTCGATGGGGACAGGTGAGCAAAGCTCACAGGTAAGTGGGGAACATGGAGACCTGGGAGATGGGTCAGAAACAAGAGGGAGTGTGGGCTATATTGGCAGAGAGAAAGGAGGGTCAGGACAAAACTGGGAGGCAAGATCAAACCAGTATCTTAGATGCCTATATACAAATGCGAGAAGTATGGGTAATAAGCAGGAAGAACTGGAAGTGCTAATAAATAAATACAACTATGACATTGTTGGCATCACTGAAACTTGGTGGGATAATACACATGATTGGAATGTTGGTGTGGATGGGTAGAGCTTGCTCAGGAAGGATAGACAGAGGAAAAAGGGAGGAGGTGTTGCCTTATATATTAAAAATGTACACATTTGGACTGAGGTGGAGATGGACATAGGAGACGGAAGTGTTGAGAATCTCTGGGTTAGGCTAAAAGGGGTAAAAAAACAAGGGTGATGTCATGCTAGGAGTCTACTACAGGCCACCTAACCAGGTGGAAAAGGTGGATGAGGCTTTTTTTAAACAACTAACAAAATCATCCAAAGCCCAAGATTTGGTGGTGATAGGGGACTTCAACTATCCAAATATATGTTGGAAAAATAACACAGCGGGGCACAGACTATCCAACAAATTCTTGGACTGCATTGCAACTTTTTATTTCAGAAGGTTGAAAAAGCTACTTGGGGGGAAGCTGTTCTAGACTTGATTTTAACAAATAGGGAGGAACTCGTTGAGAATTTGAAAGGAGAAGGCAGCTTGGGTGAAAGTGATCATGAAATCATAGACTTTGCAATTCTAAGAAAGGGTAGAAGGGAGAACAGCAAAAGAGAGACAATGGATTTCAGGAAGGCCGATTTTGGTAAGCTCAGAGAGCTGACAGGTAAGGTCCCATGGGAATCAAGACTGAGGGGAAAAACAACTGAGGAGAGTTGGCAGTTTTTCAAAGGGACACTATTAAGGGCCCAAAAGCAAGCTATTCCGCTGGTTAGGAAAGATAGAAAATGTGACAAAAGACCACCTTGGCTTAACCATGAGATCTTGCATGATCTAAAAAATAAAAAGGAGTCATATAAAAAATGAAAACTAGGACAGATTACAAAGGATGAATATAGGCAAACAACACAGGAATGCAGGGGCAAGATTAGAAAGGCAAAGGCACAAAATGAGCTTAAACTAGCTACAGGAATAAAGGGAAACAAGAAGACTTTTTATCAATACATTAGAAGCAAGAGGAAGACCAAAGACAGGGTAGGCCCACTGCTCAATGAAGAGGGAGAAACAGTAACAGGAAACTTGGAAATGACAGAGATGCTTAATGATTTCTTTGTTTCGGTCTTCACCGAGAAGTCTGAAGGAATGCCTAATATAGTGAATGCTAAAGAGAAGGGGGTAGGTTTAGCAAATAAAATAAAAAAGAACAAGTTAAAAATCACTTAGAAAAGTTAGATACCTGCAAATCACCAGGGCCTGATGAAATGCATCCTAGAATACTCAAGGAGCTAATAGAGGAGTTATCTGAGCCTCTAGCTATTATCTTTGGAAAATCATGGGAGACGGGAGAGATTCCAGAAGACTGGAAAAGGGCAAATATAGTGCCCATCTATAAAAGGGAAATAAAAACAACCCAGGAAACGACAGACCAGTTAGTTTAACTTCTGTGCCAGGGAAGATAATGGAGCAAGTAATTAAGGAAATCATCTGCAAACACTTGGAAGGTGGTAAGGTGATAGGGAATAGCCAGCATGGATTTGTAAAGAACAAATAGTGTCAAACCAATCTGATAGCTTTCTTTGATAGGATAACGAGTCTTGTGGATAAGGGAGAAGCTGTGGATGTGGTATACCTAGACTTTAGTAAGGCATTTGATACGGTCTCGAATGATATTCTTATTGATAAACTAGGCAAATACAATTTAGATGGGGCTACTATAAGGTGGGTGCATAACTGGCTAGATAACCGTACTCAGAAAGTTGTTATTAATGGTTCCCAATCCTGCTGGAAAGGCATAACAAGTGGGGTTCCGCAGGGGTCTGTTTTGGGACCAGCTCTGTTTAATATCTTCATTAACGACTTAGATATTGGCATAGAAAGTACGCTTACTAAGTTTGCGGATGATATCAAACTGGGAGGGATTGCAACTGCTTTGGAGTACAGGGTCTTAATTCAAAATGATCTGGACAAATTGGAGAAATGGTCTGAGGTAAACAGGATGAAGTTTAACAAAGACAAATGCAAAGTGCTCCACTTAGGAAGGAAAAATCAGTTTCACACATGCAGAATGGGAAGAGACTGTCTAGGAGGGAGTACGGCAGAAAGGGATCTAGGGGTTATAGTGGACCACAAGCTAAATATGAGTCAACAGTGTGATGCTGTTGCAAAAAAAAAAAAAAAAGCAAACATGATTCCGGGATGTATTAACAGGTGTGTTGTGAGCAAAACACGAGAAGTCATTCTTCCGCTCTACTCTGCGCTGGCTAGGCCTCAGCTGGAGTATTGTGTCCAGTTCTGGGCAACGCATTTCAAGAAAGATGGAGAAATTGGAGAGGGTCCAGAGAAGAGCAACAAGAATGATTAAAGGTCTTGAGAACATGACCTATGAAGGAAGGCTGAAAGAATTGGGTTGTTTAGTTTGGAAAAGAGAAGACTGAGAGGGGCCATGATAGCAGTTTTCAGGTATTTAAAAGGGTGTCATAAGGAGGAGGGAGAAAACTTGTTCACCTTAGCCTCTAAGGATAGAACAAGAAGCAATGGGCTTAAACTGCAGCAAGGGCGGGTTAGGTTGGACATTAGAAAAAAGTTCCTAACTGTTAGGGTGGTTAAACACTGGAATAAATTGCCTAGGGAGGTTGTGGAATCTCCATCTCTGGAGATATTTAAGAGTAGGTTAGATAAATATCTATCAGGGATGGTCTAGACAGTATTTGGTCCTGCCATGCGGGCAGGGGACTGGACTCGTTGACCTCTCAAGGTCCCTTCCAGTCCTAGAATCTATGAATCTATGAAAAACTATAAAAGATAGATTTTAAGTGATTATAAGTGACAGCAAACAGGTCAAAGCAGATTACCTAGCAAATAAACAAAAAAATGCAAACTAAACTTAATATACTAAATAGATTGGATATGAATAACAGATTCTCATCCTATGAAATGATACAAAGAGGCTGAAGATTCTTAAGGGGCAAGCTGCACTTGGTTTACAGCTTGGAATCCCCAGGTATTTCATTCACAGGCTAGAAATCCCTCTAGCCTGGGTCCAGCACTTCCCCCAGTTCAGTCTTTGTTCCTCAGGTGTTTCCAGAGTCTCTTGTGTGGGAAGTGAAGAACACTAGATGATGTCACTGTGATGTTACACCCCATATTCTTCATAGAAATATGGTTATGATACGAATATGGCATAACTAACATATGTTTTATGCAAGAGGGGTCATGTGAGGTATCATTGAAAAGGTTATGATCTACTGAATTTGTTTATCCAATTTGTATAATTTTTGTATCTGAAGCTAGGAATATTGAACATGTATTTGTATTTCAAATGTGCTACTTTGGGTGACACCCACAACTAGCCCTTCAGGTACAACAGTGAAACAGTCAGACCGGACTGATGGCCCATCAGCAGAGACAATGGGCTGTGAAGGAGCTTAGTCTTCCTGTGAATGCTCCAAACAGCCTGTGAGTAATGGCTGCTATGACCCTGCAGAGACATGTGACTGAGTCACCTGGTACCGGACTCCACCTTGGAAAGTCAGTGTTTTTCCACTGGAAGATAAAGAGTTCCTGCCATATACAAAAGCTATATAAAGCAGGGGAGTGAAATCATCGAGGTTCTCCTCTGCCTCCCCGCCCAAAGAGATGAGGAAAACACTTGGAAACAAGAACTGAACTGGGGGAGAAGAGCTGAGCCCAGGCTGGAAAGGTGTCCAGCCTGTGAGTAAAAATACCTGAAGTTTCAAGCTGCAGGCCCATGCAGCTGGCTTTCAAGAATCTCTGTAATCTGCCTGAGACAACATTTAGGGTGAGAAATTACTATTGTAGCCAATTTCTTTAGTGTATTAAGTTTAGTCTGCATGTTTTGTTTTATTTGCTCAGTAATTGCTTTGTTCTGTTTGCTATCTCTTATAATTACTTACAATCTACCCTTTCTAGTTAATAAACATGTTTTTGTGTATTGTGAAACTCAGTTTGTGCAATTCATAATTTCGGGGGTGAGGGCGGGGGGAAGAGGCTGTGCATACCCTCCTCCACATTGAGGGAGGGGGTGGATTTCACAATATACCTTTGTGTCAGCACTCCAAGGGAGGTGGGCACTTGAGTACTGGAGCAAGTCCCTTAAGCCGAGTCTTCCCAGAGCTGATCTCAGTGTCTGTGTCTTTCTGAAGCTGGGTGTGGCCCTGCCTGTATGTGTGCTAGTGAAGACTTAAGAGCCTGGTTCAGCAAGACAAGGTAAAAGAGGGCCCAGTCTGGCAGAACAGGCGGGCTCAGTAGTATCCCAGTACATCAGGTGGCACCTTAAGGGGGGGCAACCTGTCACAGTCACTCCCTGCCTTATATAGCTTTTGCATATGGCGGGAACCCATTCTTCCCAAAGCTTGGTTCCCAGACCAGTCTGTGAAAAAATACTGACATCCCAAGATGGAGTCTAGAGACATGTGGTCTCATCACATGTCCTTGTACAGTCATAGCAGCCATTACTCACAGGCTGTCTGTAGCATTCACAGGAAGGCTCACCAGGTGTGAGATAAGCTTCTCCTAAGGCCTATTGTTTTTTCCTAATGGCCCATTGCCCTGAATAGGCTCTTCCCACCCACTGTCTAGACTGAAAGCATCTTGTCTAGTGGGCGTTACCCAGGTGTAACTACATTTGAAATACCTTTCTGCATTATTATTAATAATTCTACCACTTCCATCTAGTAATGGACCAATACCTTTATTGTGATTATTTTTGTTCCTAATATACTTAATAAAAACCTCCTTATTATTGTCCTTAATTGAGGCAGGAGACACTCAACATTCCACAGGATTGGCCCATAGTCATATGCATTCCCCCAGTAACATGAATGAGTCATATAGCTAACTCTATCTACATAACTCATACAGTTACTCCTAACCAGCTTGTCTATATCTGGGCCTGATCCAAAGCTCATGAAATCAACTAATACATTCCCATTGTCTGCAATGCACTTTGGATCTGACCCATTATGCATATATATCATTCTAGTAACATTAATTGCAGTTATATGCACTGATCAAGGAAAGAAAACCTCTGAAAATTTAAGACCATACTCCTCATGCAAATAAAACAAAAGAAAAGATCTTGGGTAATATTTTCAACTTCACCTAGTGACTTAAGAGCTTTAAAAAATGAAAGGTACTTAGGATGCTAAATCTCTCTTGAAAATGGGACATAGGTGCGCCTGAAAATATTTTTCTCGATGTTTAAACCCTCTAAAAACAAAAGCAACAGAGAGTCCTGTGGCACCTTTAAGACTAACAGATGTATTGGAGCATAAGCTTTCGTGGGTGAATGCCCACTTCGTCAGACGCATGGGGCATTCAACGAAGTGGGCATTCACCCACGAAAGTTTATGCTCCAATACATCTGTTAGTCTTAAAGGTGCCACGGGACTCTCTGTTGCTTTTTACAGATCCAGACTAACATGGCTACCCCTCTGATTCTAAAAACAAAGTTTCATTCTGTTTGTTATTCAAACCTAGTATATTAGTAATAACAGGACCCATGCAAAGACCAATGGGAAAATTCAAAATACAGTAAATAATTGTTTTAGTAAATGAATAAATTGATATTACATTGTATCAAAATGGTCAAAATCCTGCAGAGCTGACCCCAATTGAGTGAATGAGAGTTTAACGCGGGTAAACAATGAGCGAGCATCACAATACTAGTTCCAAAGATTATTTCCATCAATGTCATGTTTGGGTTTTGAAAGGAGTGGCTAACATACTAGAATTAAAACCTTGCTAAGAACTTCCCACCATGTGATGTAGACTGCAGACCTCACAGCAAGTGACATCCTGACTTTATCACTTTTTCATTTATCGTTTGCTGAGTAGGCTTCCAAGATTACCCTGGTTTACTGAGGCCTCATGAAAGGGTCGCAAGAGCACTTGGTCTCAGCCCGGGGACTGTGTTTATGTAGTAATTATAGCCAGGCTAGTTCATTGAGTTTTTCCAATCAATCACGTAGGAAGGTTGTTTGTTTTCTTGTGTTAGGGAATAGGAAGGTTTGCCCTTTCCCAAACAGCGAGGAAGTAAAGAGGACAGGTATTCTTCAGACACAAGCTGAAAATTATTATTTGTGTAAGGAGGCTTAAAATGGTAGGGGGCGGGGAGAGAATCCCTGCTATACAATAAAAAGTGAGGTTTTTCATTTAATAATACATAAGAAATAAGAACATAAGAACGGTCGTACCGGGTCAGACCAAAGGTCCATCTAGCCCAGTATCCTGTCTACCGACAGTGGCCAATGCCAGATGCCCCAGAGGGAGTGAACCTAACAGACAATGATCAAGTGATCTCTCTCCTGCCATCCATCTCCATCCTCTGACAAACAGAGGCTAGGGACACTATTCCTTACCCATCCTGGCTAATAGCCATTAATGGACTTAACCACCATGAATTTATCCAGCTCTCTTTTAAACGCTGTTATAGTCCTAGCCTTCACAACCTCCTCAGGTAAGGAGTTCCACAAGTTGACTGTGCGCTGCATGAAGAAGAACTTCCTTTTATTTGTTTTAAGCCTGCTGCCTATTAATTTCATTTGGTGACCCCTAGTTCTTGTATTATGGGAATAAGTAAATAACTTTTCCTTATCCCGTTTCTCCACATCACTCATGATTTTATATACCTCTATCATATCCCCCCTTAGTCTCCTCTTTTCCAAACTGAAGAGTCCTAGCCTCTTTAATCTCTCCTCATATGGGACCCGTTCCAAACCCCTAATCATTTTAGTTGCCCTTTTCTAGGTGCCAGTATAAAACATATGGAGATATACCCCTTGCATACAGCTGGAAGGGACACTGAAAGGTCTTCACTAGCAGGATCAAGTACTGATTTTGCCCAGATCCTTAAGTGGCCCCCTTCAAGGATTGAACTTATAACCCTGAGTTTAAGAGGCCAAAGCTCAAACCACTGAGCTATCCCTCCCCCCTACCTAGCTGTTATCTAGAGTTTTCCATCAGTAGATCTCAAAGCACTTTACAAAGAAGGTCAGTATCATTATCCCCATTTTCTTTAAGGGGAAAGTGACTCACCTAAGGTCACCCAGCATGCCACTGGCAAAAAAACAAAACCCAAGTCTCCTATATCCCAGTCCCATGTGCTACTCACTAGGTCATTCTGCCTCCTGGTATTAGACAACAATTGGAAGGTTGTAATAGAGCTATATCTAGTCCTGGCTGCCACAGGAATCCTATCAGCAAGGGCAAGATTCCAAGAGATGAGCTAAGGAATTGTTTGTTGTTGTTCCTCTAAGCCTCTGCCAGGCTAGCTGGTGCAGCTGATAGCAATGTAAGCGGTTGCCAGTGTAGGAGCTGGACATGCCCTAAATCCACAGATCGCACCCTTTTGCAGGTGTTGCATGAGTCAATGGGCTGTCCAGCACTCTCTCTCTGTCTTAGTGCTCTCTGTGGTGCAATGGTGAAATTCTGGCTTGCTGCTTGTGGGAAGGAAACCACTTCCTATACCCTCTTCTTCCCATCCCCAATTCTTTGGCACAGATCAAGGCAGGATTAGCCCGTAGTCTCATATGTAGTAATGTTACTATTTTTTTCTTGTGCATTCATTCAGTGCCACATTTTTGTCCTGTACTGAATTCAATTTGTTTTTTATGTAAGCAGGGTCTGAATGCATGCTTCCCTGACAGCTAGCTGGGACAGGGGAGAGACTTTGTGTGTTTATGTAAACACAGTTTGCTCCTGCTCTGCTTAGATATTCAGCACATAGGGCAGTGTCAAAATAATCAATTTTGGGTGGTGTTGCGGACAAATCACTTTAGTATTGAATGCAGGGGTAGTGAAATTCTGTTACCAAAATGTTGTAATTATTGTAGGAATACAGGAAAGCAGGACTGTGCTTCACTTGTCCCAAATGAGGGGAGTCACCTTCAGATGAAAGGACGTCGTTAAGCCAGGGGCTCAAATGCCAGAGCTATGTAACAGTAGGAGGGGTAGGAACAGTATTCCTAGCTCAGGGCTGAAGCCATGACTAATGACTGGGGAAAAAGCACTAGGGCAAGCATTGGAAAAGGTTGTGTTGTCCCATGCTATGTCAAGCGCTTATCGTAAGTTAAAGTTATTTGCTGAGGGTTCCCTCCCAATACCTGGGTAAGAGGAGTTTGAACCCTGGTTAGAACACACCACTGAAATGACTGGGCTCTACCAGATGTAGAAAAACAAAGATGTCAGGGCCCAGCATTAGATGTGATTCACACCTTGAAGCTCACTAACCCTGGGGACAGGGTGAAGGACTGCCTAGCGGCCCTCGAGCACACCTTTGGGAGCATAGAGGGCTGTGAAGACAGCTATTGTAAGTTCCTTAATTCCCAACAGCAAAGGGATGAGAAGGTTTCAGTCTACATACAGAGGCTGGAGACACTGCTTCAGAGAGCTGTCAAGAGGGGAGCAGTGACTGCTGAGCAGATGGATCAAACCAGACTGGCTCAAATTGTAAGAGGAACTCAATATCAGAACCCGATTCTACCTCATCTCCAGTTAAGAGAACAACAGGAACATCCCCTAAGTTACTCCCAGCTGATAAAAGAGGTCAGAGAGGAGGAAGAAAGGCAGGCTGCCAGTGAGTTTTGGGAAGCCCAACTCTCTGAACCAGCCAGTGCACAAACAGCAGTGCACTGATGGTAAGCACCAGAGAGGAGCAGGCCCGAGAAATGCAGGTCCTGACAGAACAGATAGCTGAGCTGCAAAGTACCATTGACCAAGCTAAGACTTCCAGGAATCAGTTTAGCCTCTGGCTGTGGCGATGGAGAAGTCAACATTTAGAGCCACCATCCCACCCGGGCAAAGGGACAATTCTTCTGCTACTGGTGTGGTCAGGATGAACACAGTGCTGCCAAGCGTCGTAATGAAGAAAATCCCTCCTTACTGTATGGAAAGTTGAGGATCAGTTGGGAGGAGTTGGGGAACTGCCAAAGGGTCGTGGAAAGGGGGACACCCAGACCCACCAGACTTGAAGGCTCCCCTAGCAGAGATGGTCCAGCTGGGATCCCTTCAGGACTGATAGGACCTCAAGCAGAGGTGACTGTGAGTATCGAAGGGGCAGAATGTAAAGCAGTGCTTGACACTGGATTTCAAGTGATGATTATATTTCAATCATTCTACCAACATATGCTTAGGCACGCACTTGTAACACCGACAGATCCTGGTCGTCAGTGGGTGGGATCAAACGTGGGACCTCTGGAGCTAAATGCATGAGCCTCTACTGCATGGGCTAAAAGCCAATGGCCTCTTAGTGAAGGCTGTAGAGCAGACTCATTAATTTTTCTCTCTCTCTTTTTTTTTCTTTTATCTCTCTCTTTTTTCTCCCTCCCCACCCCTAGATGGGACAGAACCTCACAACCAGGAGGTGTGTTGGTTACATACTTCCCTTAGCTGAGGAAGCGCATCACAAGCTTCAGAGACTTCCGACCTGAAATCTTGTACAAGCCCCAACTTGTGTAATCCTTCTGCCAGGTGGAGCCAGAAGCAACCTGGTCCAGATTCAATATCTAGGGGTTCCTTTCCATCAATACAACACAGAACCAGCTCGAGCCCCCACCCAGTAACCTGGTAAATTTACACATCACCCCTGGGTGCCTATGAGAGGCAATACTTTCCCACACGCAAGCACAGAGTCTGAGTGTAGAAAAGAAACTTTTAATAAAAGAAGGGAAGGAACTTAGCATTAATTTAGGAAAACACCACAAACATGGATAATAAACATAAACCATGAGTAAAAGACCCACCCACAAGTATGTTGGGCAGTGTCCTTTTCCTCTCAGGTACTTAAGTCCAGTAACCCAAAAGTCCCTTTTATGTGCCCGGTCCTTCTCTGAACCCCACTCACAGTTGCTATCCTTGGTCAGTGCAGACCCAGAGTTCAGAGGTGTATCTGCAGACTTCACCTCCCACCCTTGCTGGGGGGGGAGGGGTAAAGAGATACCTTACTCGCTTCGCCATTCGGGCACTCACTTGCCACCCCTCTCTGCCAGCCACTCACCAGCCAGCTGCTCATCGTGCCTCTCCACCAGCCACCTTTCTGGACACTCATTGTGCTTCTCTGCCTCACCAGCCACTTGCTTACCAGCTGACTGTCACCTGCCTCTCTGCTGTGACCTCTGCATGTCAGTCTCTTAGTAATTATCAGTTCTTTGCAGGCTGGGCAGAAACACAGCCCCATTTCAAGTGATTTCAGCTCTCAGTAATTTTTAGCTCTTATCTCTATTCATTGAACAGTGGGGAAGACCCTTGAAGGTGTGCAGCTTCCTGGCTAGGAAGCTTCACACCCCTCTTACTTTCACAGAGTTCTGGCATTCGAGCCCCTGGCTTAACAATGTCCTTTCAGCTGAAGGTGACCCCCCCTCATTTGGGACAGTCCTGCTTCCCTGTATTCCCACAATAATTAGTAACAGCATTTCACTACCCCTGCATTCAGCACTAAAGTGATTTGTACCCAACACCAGCCAAAATTGATTACTTTGACACTGCTTTATGTACTGAATATCTAAGCGGAGCAGAAGCAGACTGTATTTACATAAACACACCCAAGTGTCTTCCCCTCCCTGCGAGATGTCATAAGCATTCATTCAGACCCTGCTTATATTTAAATGAGGGAGAAAGCTTCTTTCAATATTTATGACACTTGATTTTGTATAGTAATACTAAGGCACACATTCTAAAAACAGCAGCATTCAGGAGTTGTGTGTGCAAAACACCTATTTGGGGCACTCAAGTCTGGGGTGCATGAACACAAGTGCTTGCATGCAGAAAGCTACAACTTGCACATATGCATCAGATATTCTGTGTGCTTGGGGTGATGGCTGTAATGTGAGGACCTAGACACAAAGAGCCATGCTTTAAACAGCAACTAGACAACTCCCTAATCAGGAATTCTTATGTTTATTAAGCTCCCTACTGCAACAAAGCCTGGTCCTCTCTGGTAACTGTGGAAGACCAAGAACTCTCCACATTGACTACAGCAACTCTTTAACTGTTGGATTCAATCTGAATTTCAGGACAAAAAAGGAAAAGTTCTGCTTTATGATTGCTCCAAAGAATGGTGCAAAAGAAACACTTTCTCTGGTGTCCCCTATATAAAATGAATCATTCTTCATCAAATAAACAGCCACATTCCATTGGCTCTCAGTCCCAACCTAACCACATCTTTGTTTTGGGACATTTCTTTTAACAGCTCCACTTATCCAGCCCTTGTCATTGTGAAAGAGTAAAAGAAAGATGAAAGGATGCAACACTGACTCCATTTCCCTTCAAACCTAAGTGCCTTATTATTTCATAATAGATGTATAAACACAAGGCAGTAGGTGCTACTGATGAGGTTAACAACTGACCTGTAACAGCCCAGTGTGGAGGCTGGTGAGGAGTGGAGAGGCCAGTGAATTAGCTCACAAATAAGATGACTTCATCCTATTTGAACTGGTTGCTATGTCTTCTAACCAATCCAACAGTAGGCATCAACAGACACCAGCCCCACAAGCTTATGACAGACTCAGACTTCACTTCTTATCAGTATGGCTCAATGGGCAAGGATGCTGGATGTTTTCCACCATAGGAAAGCTGATAGAAAATGCAGGAATCAGGATTTAACAACACATGGAAAATAACAGCTGCATATTTATCTTGTTCCTCGTGGCGGGTGAAACTTACCCCATGAGCCACCTAAATCTCACTTAAACTACCAAAATAGGGTTTAAGTGGGGGCATATCTGGTGCATAGGACTCGTGCTGGCCCTTTGCAGGGGCGTAAATTTCACCCATAATGTGTGAGGAAGACTGGATTGCAGGCCCTAATTCTGCTACTGCTGACATTCTTGTTCACATACATTTCACACCAAAATCTTTGTTTAATGCAAAGTTTTCTCTGTATGTGCAGTATGTCCACCAACAAGAGACACAATCACACACTACTTTAACAGACTTCCAATAAAGAACTATGGAAGGGCCTGAACCAAAAACCTAGATCTAAACTGTGTTAAAATCCAAGTTCACCAGGTGAATCTACCAAAATCCAACCCCCTGAAACTTGGAGAAAGTTCAATTTGGATCCAGTTTTTGAACCCTCATTTAGCAGACTTCCAATAGAATAGTTAGGCTGAAAGCCTGATCACGGGAATAAGGCAGAGTGTAGTTATAAATCAACAGCATACGACAAGGCCTAATGGTCTAAAGTCACTAGGAATAAAAGGTGTGTTCTTAACCTGAGTTAGCTAATTTGAGGCAAAATCCCTGTGAAGATAAGGCAGTTTGTAGCTTTCACATAAATTAGCAGGTCCCCATACACCTTAGGTTGCCCCATAGTCTAACTCAACCTGCTAACTCATATCAGAGCTACAAACTGCTTTGTCTTCCCTAGTTTACTTTATGTTAATTAATTTGTGTTAGCTAACTTGACTTAAGACACTCTTTTTTTCCCTGTTGAAGAGAACATCTTAGAGGGAACAGGGAGAAGAGTTTCAATGATAGTTACTCAGGAGAGTAAGGGATTTATAACAAAGATGGAGAAACGGGTTTAGCAATATCTGAGAAGGTCAAAAGGTTAGTCCATCTTTACTGTTTTGTGTAGTGTCCCCTATCACCATAGTATCCAAATACTCCCCAAGTAAATCTGATCTATATGACAAGGTCTCTAGAGGACTTCCTGGACACCTTATTCTTCTTCCTTCCCTGCTATAGGAGAGTCTGCTTGGGTTGAACAGTGAGGTGGCAAAATTTGCAGATGATACAAAACTACTCAAGGTAGTTAAGTCCCAGGCAGACTGCGAAGACTACAAAAAGATCTCACAAAACTGGGTGACTGGGCAACAAAATGACAGATGAAATTCAATGTTGATAAATGCAAAGTAATGCACATTGGAAAAATGATCCCAACTATGCATATATAACGATGGGGTCTAAATTAGCTGTTAGCACTCAAGAAAAAGATCTTGGAGTCATTGTGGATAGTTTTCTGAAAAGATCCACTCACTGTGCAGCGGCAGTCAAAAAAACAAACAGAATGTTGGGAACCATTAAGAAAGGGATAGATAATAAGACAGAAAATATCATATTGCCTCAATATAAATCCATGGTATGCCCACATCTTGAATACTGCATGCAGATGTGGTTGTCCCAGCTCAAAAAAGATACTGGAATTGGAAAAGGTTCAGAAAAGGGCAACAAAAATTATTAGGCTTCCATATGAGAAGTGATTAATAAGACTTGGACTTTGCAGCTTGGAAAAGAGATGACTAAGGGGGAATATGGATAGTCTATAAAATCATGACTGGTGTGGAGAAAGTAAATAAGGAAGTGTTATTTACTCCTTCTCATAACACACCAACTAGGGGTCACCAAATGAAATTAATAAGCAAACAAAAGGAAGTATTTTTCACATAAAACATACAGTCTACCTGTGGGACTCCTTGTCAGAGGATGTTGAGAAGGCCAAGGCTACAACAGGGTTCAAAAAACAACTAGATAAGTTCATGGAGGATAGGTCCATCAATGGCTATTAGCCAGGATGGGCAGGAATGGTGTCCCTAGCCTCTGTTTGCCAGAAGCTGGGAATGGGCAACAGGAGATGAATCACTTGATGATTACCTGATCTGTTCATTCACCCTAGGGCAATTGGCATTGGCCACTGTCGGAAGACAGGATACTGGGCTAGATGAACCTTCAGTCCAACAGTATGGCTGTTCTTCTGTTCTTATAAATTTTAGGAGGCAATTTATTTATTTGTTTTCTGGGAGGAGCTGTTTGTTGTTTGATCATCTTGGGTTTTTTTAATCTATCCACCTGGTACAGTTTTCTCAGAAGGGTCTTGAAGCATGTTCTAGTGGTGGTGAAGCTCCTGATTAATCTGAGTTCCTCTGGGAGCTCGTTCCACAGCCAGATGCCTTTGAATGAAAATAAATAAAAGACTTCATTTTTTATTCTGACAAGCTGGCATTTTTATGAGCAAACTTTTTATAAAAATAAATCAGTTAATCTTTTAAAATATATTTAATAGGGATATTTTAAGATGTTCAAAAGCATAAAATTGCCAATAGGATAAAGAAAAAGAGAGGGATGCCACAGTAACCCTCTCTCCCTTATATCTGCTTTTCTGCCCTTGTCCATTAATATTCTGTTGTTTCCAGACTGATTCACTCAATTTTTTGTCAGAATTCTGAGGAAGTGAAGTATGAACTCTGGAATCTCCATATGCTCTTAGCTGATGCACCACCAAAGAGTATCATTACATTCAGAATGGAACTGAAGTTCTGCAAATACTTTGACTGTTAGGACATGCCTGGTACATATAACCACACAGCCAGTAGGCTCTGCCTGGAGAAGCTTAGGAGATTCGGCAGCAGACAGGTTCATAGAGAGGGAAGGCTCCTCCTTGCATCACTACACAAGTGTGAGGACCAACCATAACCTGGTCCTAAGGAAACAATTTGGATACTGCACTTTTAGGCTCCTTGAGATATCTCTATGGCTTATTCTCCCACTGAGTGTTAATGATGGTTACTTACATACAAGTTTGGCATAGGAAATTAGCCTCTTGTGTTCATAGAACGATAGTTTATTACTTGGTATGGTGCGATCTTTGAAGTAGCTGTAAAGTTGCCAGACTGACTTATTCAGTTTGAATCAGAAATTGAGGGAAGTAAAGTATCAACTCTGGAATCTCCAGCTGCTCTTTGCCTGCTGCACCTCTGAAGTGCATCAGGCAATTCCAATAATTGCCTTGAATGGGAATGACATTCTGCAAATACCCTGAAAGGGAAATTACAAGTTCTGGGTTATTTACAGAAGAGACATTTACGTGGTAAAAGTACTAAATATTTGAAGAATGATCATTCCTTACTAATGGCTAAATATTGCAGTGCAGGAGCCAAGGTTACCATGATACTTCTATCTTAAGATGGAGTGCAATGTGATATACTGTTTGACTCAGAAAAGTAACGAACCCTCTATTAAGGCGTAAGGGGAGAAGGAAAAAATGGTATGTTGAATGCTTCAACAAACCTAAATCTTTCACCACCTTTTTTAAAGTTGAAGACGCTTCATTCATGGCTTGATTTTTTTTTTCTGGATATACTCCTCTAGATCTGTACAACATCAAATCTATTGTCAGACTAAAATCTCCCTCTGTGATAACACCATTGACACTCATGTCTTATATTTGCTAAGACAGCATATGGAAAAAATTGAGAGCATCCACAACTGGAGCATATATATTAGCAATGTTTAAATCCGCCTCATGTATGTTAGCTTTAATGATTGCCAGCCTTCATACTTTTCTTGTCTGAAGTCCAATAGCTTAAACTGTAAATTTTTCCTTACAAGAATGGAGACTGCTCTTGATTTTTTGGAATAACATGAAGAAAATTCATGGTCTATTCAACCACCTTTGAGTTTTTCAGCCTTCTCAGTTATGAAATGTGTTTCTTCGAGTAAGGCAATGTCACATTTGGATCTGTTTAATAGGGTTAAATCCATTTTCCTCTTCACTGGTTGATTTAAGCCTCAAACTCCAGGAACACCATCTGACTCCCTTTACATACTTGTTCAAAAAGCTATGCCGCAACATATTCGTTCCCATTAAATGTAAACTGATAGGTTTGAAAAGGGGACCAGCTCTTTGTCATGGGATGCACATATAATGATTCAAGTTAGGCCCACCTGTCATTTACATATAGTGAAAGAAAAGGAGCAAGTTAAAGAACAAGGATGAGCAAAAAAAGTAGATCAAAGCCAACAGAAATAAACTGATATCCAATATAGTCGTATTTGGCTATTCCAGACCATTGCACGACTGAAATTTTCAATTGGCACGTCCAGAGAAAAGTTACAATAAACTGTTAAAACTATAAACCTCAGTCATCAGGGATAGAACAAGGAAAATAAAACAAATGTAATTAATATTCCAACCTATGGGCTAGATCCTGCAAAAAGCTATAGAGCCTCATCTTCCACTGTCTAGCACATTTCTACATCAGACCCAGTGCACAGTGATATTATACATATGCACAAAACCACTCTGTACCCTTTGCACAGGGAACCTAATTCCTGACCCAATCCCTGCACACCCACAGTTTGAACACTAGCATGTACATTGAAAATTGGTGCAGGGAGTGGATGGGGAGTACATTTAACCAGGGGCAGTTCCACATACACCCCAAACCTGGAGACAAAACATCTTCATGCAGCAGCCATTTTGTAAAAAAAAATCATTACTCCTAATACAGAACCTGCATGAGTAACAGAAGATACACAACAAAGGCAGCGGCTGGTAAGCCACACGTCCAGAACCTCAAGCAGTGCTGCTACATGCTGAGAAGCAAGCCTTGCTATGCATGCAGGTATATCTTTCTTCCCTGTTAAGGTCTACACTGAATTGAACCTTTCAGTAATATGTAACAAAAGTTAAACATCTATTTACTGGGCAGTGTCTGAAACAGTTTAACCACTAATACTTCCTGGATAGGCCCTGAGATTGTAAGATCTTTAGTTCATGGACTTTCTCCACTCTATCTATCTATAAATCATCCAACGTACTTGCCTCTACACAAATAAAGCAATGCTAATTATAGTTAGCCACACAGAAAGGTAGGGTGTCCTTTTTTGTTTCATTTTCTTTAACAGTCGGATAGTAGAATGGTTGTGACTAGTGACAAGCACTGAATAAGGTTTTTGTTTGTTTTGTTGTTTGTTTTTGCACCATGCAAAGAACAGCTATAATGAAAAGTTAAATTTTTCTATCTGATCTATCATCTTAAGTATTTGTAGAATAGCCATCGCCATCGTATGTAGGTGCCATGCTAATGAACCCCTCTGTTGAGAAGTGAATTAATGTCAAGTCTTGAGGTCACAAAGATACAGTATACAGTTATACATCTGGAAAGTGTCAGATCTGTTCTATCACCCGTAACTCACAATTGCCTTGTGCCGGAGAATCCCATACCTACTGTGCTTGGACAATATGCCTCTGAGAAAAATGTTTGTTTTTTATCCACCTGGAATACATACAGTGCTGAGTTAATTTAAAAAATGCTACATAAATTGATCAAAAAGCTGAAAAACATTAATACTAATTTGTTAATTTCAACATAAATAAGCTTATTAGCATTTTTGCTTTTGATGGTTTCTATTAGCCATCTCATACCAGTAAACAGGGTCCTTCAGGCAAGTCTTTCCCGGAAATACTTATTTTCTTGTGATGCCTGAAATAGACAATGGAAGAGTATCTGGCTGGTTTCCAAGTTCTCTAAGCAAGAAAGAGAGGAGTGAGAGAAAAGAGAAATTGGTTCTGATGTGCTTCATTACTCATGAGAATAAATTGTCCCATTGACAACCCAGGAAGAAAGTATCCTGGATAGGAACCATTGTCTTCAAAACAAGAAAACAAGGCAATATGATTTCATACATCTTTAAGCCACATAAAAATTAAGGGGCAGACCATCAATTCTTATGCCATAAATTCTTCTTGGATTTCTGGAATCACTTGATGCCAGGAGAATATAATTACCTGTGTTGGAAGATAGCCAGCACACTAGGGTAACACTCCTGCAACTGGAAAAATGTGCTATAGGATATTTTAATGCTCAGGATCTTGGTTCTGTCTCTCATCCAAAAGACATACCTCTAAGAGCATAATGCTTCCTAATACCACTCTGAGAAATTCTTTCATTAGTGCTCAGAGAAAAGAACACCATCTACTGAATCAGCAACACCATTTCCTCCTGTGTGTGTTTCCTTGGAGAGCTCTCATCCAAATACTGGCCGGGTTCAGCCCTGCTTAGCTTACAAAACCTGACACGATCCTTGTCTGCCATGAAACATCTGCAGAGGGTATTACTTCCTTGTGTCTGATTGTCTGTTACTTTGTTTATGGATTTTAGAAGTTTGATTTTACAAAGAAAAGTGATCAATTTAAATGAACATTTCTACTGTGGTTGCAATTACTATAATCACACCCTCTGGAACAGAGTTACTGTTATGAAACTTCCTTCTGTTTTATAAATCAATCGATTATTTGCATGAGAGATCACTGGAAACTGATAGTATTTGTTAGAATGCCAGAAGCACATTAAAAGGCTAACAAACAACCTAAGTACTCCTTTAATCTATGCTCCTTTATTAATGGCATTGGTAAAATTGTACCATTTCCATCAAATACTTATGCCTGAATAAATATAATCCTTCATTTAAATCAGCATGAAAGACAACTGTAACCATCTGAGAATGGCTGGGAGACAAGCTGTAGGCATTCCATACACTTGTTGACAGAATAGTTTTTAATATGTCTAAGAGGTTGCAAAATCTTTAAAGTGTCCCATGCAGCATATAAAAAACTCCCTAAAGCATCTATTGTAACAATTAATGCCAGTAAATATTAAATGTTTACATTTCTGTTAAATAAGGGCAATAAAACTGTTTTTTTTGTTCTCGCACAGTTTCAGAAGATGCTTTCATTTCAAATGACTGGATGAACAAGCCAGGAAAGAAACAATAGATTCCAAAAACAAAACAGGATTTTCACTAGCCACTTTTATCTTTTCATCTTTTGAAAAATAGTGGTCCAAATTCTGCTCTCAATTACTCCTGTGCAACCACTTTAACTTAGGTTGCATGGGCACAAGTGGCGCCATGATTTCAGATCAGTTCCTAATGGGCGGGTACTCCCATCAGAATAGGCACCTTGAAGAAGTTTCAGTAGAGAGGCTAAGGACTGAATGACAACGGAGGCTTTCAATCTGAGAACAGCCCACCCAGATCATAGTTAAGGCACATTGGTGGGCACTGTGAGCAAAGACAATGGGGATAGTTCTGCTGCTGTGCATAGGTCAGCCTCCACCAGGACACATTTTATGAACACTGCATTTGCTAATCTAATACCAGGAGGTAATCCAGTTCCTCTGAGTAACCAAACATATGTTCTCTTCTATTCTGTTATATATAGGCTTTTCAATTCATCACTGTAGTATCTGTGTGCCTTCCAGTAGTGTATTAAGCGATGTCATGAACATCTGGCACATGTGACTCCCCCTTCCTCTTGTAGTGTTTTGGATTGGTAGAGGGTTTTTTTAATTTATAAACATTCTGCTCTGTTTTTTAGAAAAGGCAAGTGAATGTTGCACTGGGAGCTGAAGATAATGAGATTTGTGATTGTCTCCCCAAAATGGATCCTCCTACAGTGAGTACTGCAGTTGGCGTGTGAAGTGCATGGCAAATGGAACAGCCATGATGAACATGCAGATGTGCACATCTGACACACAGGTGTTCCAGCTTGTATTTGCTAAGCAATATCCTGCTAGCAGCCAGATATCTTGGGTGGATCCTTCCTAATTGTTTTAAATGTAAAGAGAGGCAAGAGGGGGGAAAATCATCCACAAGTAAACTCTATTATGTCAGCAGAATTACATCAGGGATGAATTTGGACCAAATGTTTGAGTCACAGCATTATTCCCAACTACGCTCCTAAATCACTGCCTCAAACTCCATTACAGGGAGGAAGATTGCTTAGGATGCAATTACATGTGTGCTGGAGAGCTTTAGTCTTCAAAGGGTTAGTGCAATGAAGGAGCAAGGGATTGTGGACCCTTGAAGTTACTCTAAACTATCACTTTGAGTTCAATACTAATATTAAGCTACTTACACTGACTAAGACATTTCCTCTCTTTATGGGAGGTGCACTAGTCATTATGCTAGTGGCATATTAGTGATATCCACACTGGCCTCATTTGACAATAGGATAGAAGACTGATTCACTGTAGCCCTGTATCTTTGTTACTGTCGTGGAAAAAGTCACCCATGCATTATTTTTGATCAAAGATTCAGGCTGAGGCCTGTTTATTGAATACACAACAACGTGTTGGGGGCAGCAGTTATCGGAACCGCTTCCGCGAAGCAAAGCATACAGGAACTTTTAAAACTTAAAACCACAAACAAATTACACATACTTGAGTAATAATGACCTTATTTGGAATTAATACAGGTTAAGAGTTACGGTCTTTTTGGTACTTTCCAGCACTCTTTTGCAACCTTGCCTTGTATGGATGTAATTGAGTTAAGGTCTCCTCGGTACTTTCCAGCATCTTGCTGCAACTTTGCCTTTTACGGAGTGCTGTTACACAATGCCCTTCACGGAGTACAGTAACACAATGGCATAGTTACACAATTGGTATAGGGGAGGGTATAAGTTACATTTATAATTGCTTCACACTTATAGGTTACTTTTATTGCTACACACAAGCGGTTATTATATTTCAAAAGCAGTAGGCACATATTGCAAATTGTTCCAACTCTTAGTTCAGGCTTTGGGCCTGCTAGCCACAAGGCAGGCCCAGGCCAACCAAGCAAAGACCTAGACCATTAGGGCTAGCATAATTTTCTTCCACATTACCAAATATGATCTTTTATCACACCCTCCCTGCTCCTGAACCATGATTGTTGTCTGCTGTTATGTACACATGTAACACTTTGGGGTTCAGTCTAGACCAATGAGTGGATGTGTCACCACCTGCCCTGCAATTCTGGGTGCCTGAAACACTCAGGGAAGTTATTAAGTTTGCTGCTCCTTTAAAGGGACAGAAACAGCAGCTTGTTATCTTGACTGGCATTAACAACAACTTCAATTCAGTCAAAGCATAGGGTTGGTTTAGATAAAAAGTAAAACAAGCTTATTCAATTAAAAAAAGAGAAGTTTTAAATGAGTTCACATATAAGAGATAAAGATAGACAGGGTTACAAACAAAAGTGGGGAAAAAGCTTTTAAGACTAAAACATAACGTCAACAAGTTACAGTCTTTGCCTAAGCAGGTTTCTCACCTACATTCAGTTCCCGGACTCAGAGACTTCAGCCCCCTTGATTGAAGGATCCACTTTTCTCAGATGTACAAAAGCCCTAGCCCAGTAATCAATAACTATGGGATTCTTTCCATTTCACTTTATAGCCCAGTAAACCTTTGAAATGTATTCTTTGAAAAATAAGCCCAGAAAAAACTCCTTTCCCCTGCTGGGTGGGGATGCTATGCTGTCTGGTGTAGACTCCATGCTGTCTTCTACTTGCTGGTGATTTTTTACAATGCAAATGGTTTCTTCCTGTAACCTTTAATGCAAATGAATAGCCCACTGATTTTGGCCACACCTGGTTTGAGTTGGTGGCCTCTTTCCTTTGACTGTAAAAAACTTATCAACTCCCCCTAATATACCTGGTTTAAGCACATTTTAGTAATAATTCTGCATATCTGAATAATCCTTTGTGGGATGACCATACATACATGACACAAGAATATTAACCATCCGGGAGTTATTCGTTTTCGAATGGCCTATTACCTGACACCTTTTAGATACAGTTTATAACAATAGTGCGTTTGGGGTACATTGAGCTGGTCAGGCCAGGTGAAACTCACTGCTAGATACCAAGGAGCCCCTTGTCTTCTGTTATAGGGATGCTCTTAGGGTCACAAAATCAACTGAAACCTAATTTGTCTGGCTATTACAACTGCTAAAGCAGAATGAATAGATGAAATTGGGTTACAAAGATGGTAATATTTGGGTATGAAGGCAGCAGACTGTGCTTGTGTGTTATGTTTGTGACTGATCCAAATATGCTAAATACTAGTTGGACAGCTGATTACCTATTGCAATCCCATCCTCATGCTTTCTACCATACTGAAACATCCAATATACCTTTGGGTTTCCTACGGTGCACTGTGTCAGAACAGCTTGAAAAGACATGAGTGCATTTGTGTAGTCAGCCAGCCACTTTAAATGTTAGTCTACTATAAGGCTTAACAGCCTGATCCTCACCTCATTTACTATGCACCAGTTTCATCCCTGTGTAGCCCCTCTGGCTCCTCTTGATTTACACTGGTGTGAGTGAGATCAGAATCGGGCTCTAAATGTTGCATGCACTAATATAAACAGGAAAAAAAAGTCATAGCAAATACTGATTTGTGGCTGTAAAACTTCTAACTAAGGCTGATTTATTCAATATGAAATGAAAAAATACCCAGATGTCTTGTATGTTCTGTCTAGATGTAAATTAATTAGAGCCAGGCAGAGTTCAAGTAGGTGCTACGCAAGCTTTCCATGCTGCTTTGCCATTGCACCTCACGCACGATTGGCAATATCCTTCCCTCACCTCCGCTGCTCACTGACCTGCAGGACTGACAAATTGCCAAATTCTGCTGAATTACTAGGAAGTTCACATGTGAACAAATGTCCATTAGGAGCTCAACTGACATACCAAAATTGACTTTTCTTATGACTGAAGCCAGACGTGAACACAGCCCCCCACCAAGGTGAAAGGCCACTCCATGAACCCATTGTGCCACCTAGACCTCCTACTGCCTTTTTTCCAGGAAAAAAGGTCCTTTCAAACTTCTCCAGCTGACACGTGATATTATGATGCATCGCATCGGTTTGTGCGCATGTCAGGTTTTACCTCATCATGTACTATAATGTGAAATGACGGATTTGGGTTGTGTTCACTATCAAAGTCCAGTCAGAGCAATGAGCAAAACATGAAAGAAAATACCCAGAATGCTCCTGGATCAGTTTTACATGTGATGAAATTAAGCAGTTGATCCTTAAGGACAGGAGGGGTATGAATAGATGGACTAGTCTAGTCCATCTTTCTCAATCTGGGTGGCTGGCCTCCCTGGGGAAAGCTTTTATCTTTTCTAAGCAAGGCACATGCACATAACCCTGGGGCACATGAGAAATGGAATGTATTGTTTAGTACTTTGCAAAACCACAGACCCCTGCACTGACTACTCAGTAATGAATACATAGCCTCTATTTTCAATTGAATTAATTGATAGTTCTGTGTTACCTCACCATGAATTTGGCTCCTGTGCAGACACAGTTTTTCAGTTAAAGGGTGAAAGTTACCCTTTATTATTCTCTTAGATTGGGAGACTCTTAGAGCACACGAAGAATTAATATGGTGACTACAAACACAGTTACAAGTAAACACTCTTGTTTGTATAATAACTTATAATTATATGTTACACTCACATACCCATCCACACAACCTGAGAGAGCCCAAAGAATAGCCAATGCTGTATTCATACTCAAATCCCCAAAGATGTAGTCTGGTGGATTTCTCAATAGGTGGTCATCAATAGAAGGGTGGTTCCTGCTGGAGTCTTCCCACACTTACCCAACCAGCGAACTTTTTTTACATTGCTGTTCTGATCACACTTAACACCTTATCCATATGCACAAGGGTTCCAACCTCTTTTTCCTTACCTGTACTTTCACACCCCATAAATTTTGGGGTGCCCCACTTTCCAGAGGTTGTTCTCTTAGTTCCCCTTTTCTTTTTAACATCTTATTAACATTTATGTCAACCTGTTTCCAGGGTAACTGATGGGCAGAACAGAACTTTCCAAGTGTTAGGATCAGGTGTCTTGTGGTCTATTTTTCCATAACATCACCGATTGGCACATCTCTTACAGTAATCTTGTGGTCTTATTGGCAGTCTTAGGTCACCCACTCATGTCAAGTCTTCTTACACCTGCAGTCTAGTGTGGCTAAACTGATATCCTACAGGCCTTAGCCTGTAGGCTGTGTATTACAGCCTTACTTTATTTTTATCCTTAATAAATAGTATCCTTAATACATACTTGTCACGCCTAAATACTTGTCCGTCTTCTACTCCTACAATCATGTTCTACTTACCTATTCATCACACACTGATTACATATGAAATCATCTGAGTTAACTACAACAACAATTGAATGATAAAATGAACTAAATTGGCTACAAATGCTTATTATTAAAAAAAAAAAACCTCCTCATTAAAGGCCCAGCCCCACTGGGAGTCTTTCCATTCACTTCAGTGTGCTTTATATCAGGCCTTGATTCTTCATGCCTTTTACACCCTCTGAACTTAGTGGGAATTTTGAAGGTGCAATGAATGTGCAATTAGTCCCTAGATTAATCCAAAAGTTAATATAAAGCAGCTAATAAATAAAATGAATAGGCTGCTCCAGTCCCCGTATTTAAAATATGCTTCACCAATGCTCCACTGTTTTTTAACTCCAGGCTCTTTCTGTCAGTGGAGACCTGGGTACTTTTCTTTTGCTGAAGCAAAGTTTGTAATGACTATGTTTTGGGAAGAAGTGCAGTGGTGAATACTCCAATACTGTTTTATTGTTTTCCTGTTCATCTTCTATATGTAGCATTGCCTTGTGTGTTTTACATGTTAAATAACCATTTTAATCTTACAAGATAACTCCTCTCTTTCCACCACCTAGTGACAAAAACAACTGCTTTGCAGAAATGAAAGTATATGGCACTTGTTTCCTGGATCACTTTACTTTATTTGGTCAGATAAAAGTAACAAAATACTACTTTTACTGTGTTAGTAAAATGTCCATTTTCATATTCAGCTGATCTAAATATGGGGAAAAATTACTAAGCTTTTGATTTTGTTTCTCTGAAGATACTCATTTAGCATCCTGTGCCTTCAGTGCACATCAAGCCACTAGCCGGTCTTGTAGTGGAGATCCAAGATCCCAAGAGAAGGAATCTATTGTAAATGGTGCCTTTGGAGAAATCCACTCAGGTCCTAAACTAGCGCAGCATTTATCACAGGCTTAATTTTAAAAAAACATGAGAAATCAGTGGGACTCACATGCTTAAACAAAAGCAAATACTTAAATGCTTTGCTCGATCAGGCTCTTTGCCAGTTGTACAATAATATATCTGTTGTGGGGTTTCTGCCTTGAAACATGAGTTTCGATAGCACTTATCTTAACATTATATATGACACCATGATCACAAGGAAACTGCAGTCAGCAAGGGGGAAGCATGGAGGAGGAGATGGCTTTTGCAGCAGCAGGAGGAATCCCCCTGCCAGAGATGCCCCAGCTCCGTGGAGCAAGCCCAGGAAGGGGAGACTGATCTGGCTACCTGGCCAGAAGGATTCCAGTAAAGCTGCTACACAGGCATTCTGAAGTAAAGTGGTGTTGCCGACCTTCTCTCTTTTAGTTAACCCTGGGAGGAGCTTGTTCTGAGTTTGAATGTTGGCTTTTCCCCACCTGTAAACCTAATAAGAGGGCCCACTGCAAGGACTAAGAGGCTGGGGCCTGGACTGCGCTGACTGTGGGGGTACCTGAGTGTGACCAGGTGCTGTGACCCCACTGGAGAGGGATCCCAGAAAGACTCTTTTACAGCATCACTTTGAATTTGCATGAAGGAAGGAGAGAGAGCCCCGTGCCGTGAATGAAAAATCAAAGCCAGTAACGTTTTCATAATTTCATAGCCAACAGACTCCAGTCATCAGCTTCTTGCTGTAATCTCTGACTGAGTAAAAATTCACTATAAGTTTCAGCCCACTCATTTGGTAACGAAATCCTATTTAAGAATTCAGGACCCCATTTCTTTGTACAGTCTTCTACAAGATGTTTCAGCACATTTGTGCTTATTAGCACTGTCACTTGTTGATTCATATGTTGGTCTGGACAAACCCAGATGAGTACCTCATGTTGTTTGTTAGTTCATCTGTGAAAGTTTGGCAATTGTATCTTCAAGGTTATATATCCCAGGTATAGAATCATTTGCCATCCAGCCATGGGCAGCGCAGATCCTCCAATGGAAAGAGTTAATAGACAAAATTATTAGTAATGTACTTGGCTAAGGACCATCCGCCTATTGCCAAGCAAAGTGAAAATCAAATTATCTGACAATAGTGGCAATTAATGAAAAAGCAAAATTACTCGAAATTATTTACTAGCAGTTTTCTTTGTAGCTCCTTGAATGGAGAATTTAGTTTCACAATGCCAGAGCATTTCCAACACTGATGAGTTTCTAATCATTTCCTCATTTGTTGTGATTGAGCAATGGGTTGATCCACAACTCTGCATTTTCAGTCAGCTGTGGTTTTTTCCCTTTTTATCACACACTAGAGGGGTCTTGAAACCTTAGGTAGGTCTGAAGTTTGTTATGTGCAACTATCTCCCCCATTGGAACTGAAAAAGGCCACTACAAAATTAGTTCATTTCCTCAGTGATAAAACTTCCCATGCTGCAGGACAGACGTCAAACCAGAAGTCTCAGGGGTGGTAATAAATGGCACAGCTACCTGGGCAAAAAGCCAGGACTGCTGACTGCCAGCTTTGTTCCACACAGGCCAAAGATCAAATCTATCTAGATACACATCTACAGCTAGCCACTTGCAATTTAAAAAACCCACAAATATCAAAGAACATTTAGCTGAACAGAAAAAAAAATCTTTCCTTGATGTATCTGCTGATGAGAATAATTTTAGCAAAATTCTGTACAATTAAGAGACCTGACAATTAGGTATTGTATGCTCCACTTTCCCAAATTAGATCGTTTTCTGTTTAACTTCATGTGGCAGATACCCCATGTGTAAATGCTGCTGCCACCATCACTGGTGTGCTTAATAACTGAGCAGTGAAGTGATTGGTGTAAATTTATCCAAATGAAAAGTAATAAACACTATTATTGGTAACAGGATTGGAGATTTGCCATTATTCACATAATTCATTTGGCACCATGTAAAATTCTATAAACCTCATATAATTAATTGATGGTTCAAGCAGAGCATGAACTTGGAATTTGAGAAGTCAGCTGTCTCTACAGCTCTCACCATGAGGCCTCAAACAACCACATGCCCTTGAAAAATAGGCAAATCAAAGCCATCTTCAGCATAAAAAAAAAGGAGATTCATGGAAATCTATTAAATCTTCAGTGCATAGCAGGCAATGGGTAATGAAAAGAATCTGAATAAATAAGGCCCAGATTTTCCAGCGTGTATTAGCCTGACTTGCACACATAAAGCCATGAATGCAGTACACAAGTCAGGGTTTGCACATAGCCATAAGCACATATCCATACACTCACATACAAGTTAGGTGCTGCCCACTATTTTGAAAATTTGGGCCAAAATCTACATATGAATACACATAGATATGACTCCAATGAAGCTATGTTGATTTGCACTAGCTGAAGAGGTGACCCTTTATTCTTTACAATTTCTGAATGGAATATCAAGGATGACTTCTTGTGCTTTAATAACAGAGAGCCACTTTCTAAAAGTAGACTACCAATTAACAGTGAGTGGATTGCTCGCTGAAAACTCTGAAGTCACCCGAGTTCACCTAGGTTTGAGTGTATCCCCCAAATCTCTTAAAGATGTGATGTCATCTCCAGCCACCATTCTGTTTACAAATGCCATTTAAAATGAATTGCAGATCAGCCCACATAGCAGAATATGGCTTCCTCTGGAAAAGCCAAACTTGAACTTTATTTTTTTCCCCAGTTCTGAGTCAGAAAATCCAAAACTGCTGTTCCTTTTTCTCCAGATAGTCCACAAAATTGTTCACCTGGCACTAATGACTATTCAGAATTGTGACCTACATAACTAAAATCCATTAACAATACAAGTATAAATACGCACAGAATGCCCCTAATAACCAGGCTCAGAGGAATATTTAGCACATTTTATACATAGGAGGCAGAGAGGTTAAGTGACTTGGTGAAGGTCACATAGTGAGTCAGTAACAGACAGTGATTTATGGGAGAGAAAGCATTATTAATACTTATTTGTATCGACTTAGTAGCCTAGTCATGCACCAGGATCCCATTGTGCTAAACACTGCACAAACACTAAACAAAAAAAGACATTCCCTGCCCCAAAGAATTTACAATCTAAGCTGAAGACAAGAGACAACAGATGGATACAGACAGATGGGGGAATACAAAGAAACAATGAGACTATATTGGTCAGCATGATAGGCAATGGTCTCAAGCACTAGCAGCATGGTTGTCAAGTTTCTGTAGGAATCGGGAAAAGGAAAGTTTTAAGGAGGGTTTTTTGTTTTTGTTTTGTTTGGTTTGGGCGGGGGGGAATATGACCAGGCCAAAGTTACATTTGTCAAGGCCAGAGAGAAGAATGTTGTAGTTATCAAGACATGAGATGAGAGCCTGAACAAGAATTTTAGCTGTATGCGTGGATAGGAGAGGCTGTATCTCAAAGAATTGGCAAACTTTAGACATCAGCTGGACGTGAGGACTTAGAGCAGGGGTTCTCAAACTGGGGGTTGGGACCCCTAAGGGGGTCGTGTGGTTATTACATGGGGGGTCACGAGCTGTCAACCTCCACCCCAAACCCCACTTTGCCTACAGCATTTATAATGGTGTTAAATATATAAAAAAGTGTTTTTAATTTATAAGGGGGGTTGCACTCAGAGGCTTGCTATGTGAAAGGGGTCAGCAGTAAAAAAGTTTGAGAGCCACTGACCTAGAGAGAGATCTGAATTGAAGATGACATCCAGGTTAAAGGCCTGAGAGGCAGGCAGGCTGGCTGGGGGCGTTGTCCACTATGATTGAGAAAAGAATGAGGGGGGTGGATTTGAGAGGGAAGCCACACTGAGCTTGAGCTGATGACTAGACATCCAAAAGGAGATGTCAGAGAGAGAGCACACGATTTTAGTTTGGTCAGAAGGAGGCAGGTCTGAAGCAGAGAGGTAGATCTGGGATTCACCAGCAGAGATGGTTTGGAATGTGTGTTTGCAGATGAGATTTCTCAGTGACAAGGTGTAGAAGGGGAAGAGAAGAGGAACAAGGAGACAGCTGTGGAACCACCACGGGAAGTTGGAGGGGATCCAGGTTGAGGAGGATCCTCTGAAGAAGCAATTAGAGAGGTAGAAGAAGAACCAAGAGAGGACCGAGTCACAAAGCCCAGGGAGAGCAAAACTTCAAGAAAAGCATGGCTGATGGTTTCCAAGGCAGGTGAGGATGGAGTACTGGTTCTGATCTTTGCCTAGATATAGGTCATTATAGATTTTTGCAAGAGTGGTTTCAGTGGAGTGCCAGGGACAGAAGCCAAATTTGAGGGGGTCTAGAATGGAATTGGAGGAGAGAAACTCGACAGTTCATACAATGATCTTAGAGACAGAAAGGAAATGGGGAGTTGCTGGAGAGGAAGTGAGATCAAGGAAAGGTTTTTTTTTTTAATTTTGTTTCTATTGTAAATGGAAGAGACTAGAGCATGCTTGTATTGTGAGGGGGAAGAGCCAGAGGAGAGAGAGGCTAAGAATGAGAGTAAGGTAGGGGAAAAGTATGGGTGTGAGGTACTTCAGGAGATGGGATATATTTTGTTGCAAAAAAAGCAAACATCATTCTGGGATCTATTATCAGGAGTGTTGTAAGCAAGACACTTAGTAATTCTTCCACTCTACTTAGCACTGATGAGGCCTCAACTGGAGCACTATGCCCAGCTCTGGGCACCACACTTCAGGAAAGATGTGGACAAATTAGAGACAGTCCAGAATAGAAAAACAAAAAATGATTAAAGGTCTAGAAAACATGACCTATGAGGAAAAATTGAAAAAAACTGGGTTTGTTTAGTCTGCAGAAGAGAAGACTGATTGGAGACATGATATCAATCTTACATAAAAGTATATACAAGTTTGTTATAAAGAGGAGAGTTATAAATTGTTTGCCTGATCCACTGAGGACAGGACAAGTACTAGTGGCTTAAATTGCAGAAAAGAAGATTTAGGTTAGACATTAGGAAAAGCTTCCTAACTGTAATGGTAGTTAAGCACAGGAACAAATTGACAAAGGAGCTTGTGGAGTCTCTGTCATAGGAGGTTTTTTAGAACAGGTTAAACAAATACCTGCCAGGGATGGTCTAGATAATGCTTAGTCCTGCCTCAGGGCAGGGGACTGGACTAGATGACCTCTCTAAGTCCCTTCCAGTCCTGCATTCTACAGGGTCACTGGGGCAAGCATGACAGCAGGAGCAGAGGAAATGGATGTTGGGGGTGAGCCAGGGTGGGGGTTAGTAGGGTGGACTTTCTATAGGATAGAGGAGCAAAACAGTCAAGGGTGGAGGAGAGTGAAGCTGGGATTCAACAGTCATATCAATGGAAGAAAGGGAAGGGAGGGCAGGGAAGAGAGGGCTGAGAGCAGATGACAAGTCATCACCGCTGGTGGATTGAAATCAGAGAAAGGCACGGTGACTGGACATGGGCCGGGGAGGGGGACTGATGGGTGATGCCAAAAGAGACCAGCTGATGGTTGGAGAAGGAATGCAGCAGCAGAGAGATCAGAGCATGGCAAAGACCAAGTGAACAGCTCTCTTGGTGAATTGAACCAGTGTTGCAGGTCACATGAGGAGGGAAAGAAGAGGGATCAATGCAACTAAAGGGTTGGATGAGTCATTAACATGGAAGTTGAAGTCACTGTGGATGAGTGAGAGAAACTGTGAGGAGATGAAAAGAGACAGCCAGGATTCAACGTCAGATAGGAAGGCTGAGGGGGAGGAATTGAGGGAACAGTGAATGATGCAACATGGAGGGGGAGAGGATAGAACAGTTGGATGCTGAGCAGTCAAAGAAGAGAGAGTAGGAAGGAGGAATGGTTGGAAGCACCAGGAATGAAAGGAGAAGCCCAACATGGTATGTTCCATTTCCTATCCATTTTCCCACCACTACCACTCTTTTTAACCAACAGCTGTTAGAAGTAATGGCCTGACATTAGCAACCTGTTGCTGCCACTACAGTTGGTCAAAACATTTTGCCAAATATGAGATCTGGTGTTTCATTTGTAATCATTGGTGTTGCTCAGTGCTGGAAATCCATAGCATGCCAGTAGCAAGCCAGATGCACGGTAGCATGGCTAAGGGAAAGGTTTTCACTGGGGTTGGCAGGAAAGGGGAAGCTTACAGATACCCTAGGTTCAGAGGCTTAAACGGTTACAGTTCAAAGAGAGCAATAGCGATAAATGTTTGTGTCCCTGACAGTCCTAGTGTGAGTCAGGGCTTTTCAGGCCTAGTGCCAGGGGTGCCATCTTCAGTCCAGTCTCTATTCAAAGCAAATAGGAGCTTTCAAGGTTCAGGCCAGCCTCACTTAGTGTTTCTCATTGGGGCCCTTCTGCACTGGCTCCCTGCCCAGCTGCTGCTGACTCCCCATATGTACAACCCAGACCTGCACCCAGCTGTAATGTCCAGCACTCACAGCCTGCTCTGCTTCTCTCCAGCAACCATCTGCTACACAGCTGCTGCATCAGCTTCCAAACAGAGCCAGCCATTTCCTCCTTCAGGACATTTCCCCTTACCTCGCCAGGGAAAGAGGTGCTGTAGGGAGGGAGCTGATGGAAGTTTTAGTTCCCTGTTTTGCCCGACCACACATCTAAGCTGAAACCTTTAGCCAAGACATTAGTTTCTTTGAAACTTTAATTGGGAAGGTTTTTGGACTGAAGGAGCAAGAGAGTGACACTCTAACTGGAAGTTTGCATACTAGCGTGGGAGGTGGGAAACTCAGGTTCAAATACCTGCTCTGTCTGAGTCAGTAGCCTGGAAAGAAAAACTCTGCTCTAAATTAGGAAACACAGGGACTTGAATCTGAGTTTCCTAGGTCAGTGTCCTAACCACCCAACTATGGACTGTATGACACACATGCACATCCATTTTTGTGTAAACATTCACAAGGTTTTGTTTTCATTCCAGAATAGATTGAAAACAAATTTCACAGCCTCAAAAGTTGCCACAAAATGGAATCATCCTCTGGTCAGCTCTAATGCCAACCCTAAATTCATACATTTGTGAATTTTATTTAGGCATAACCTACGGATCAGAGAGTTAGATATGTTCTTAATACACAGCCAAATATTTACCTGCTCACCATTAGCTATTGTCACTTGCATTTCATTCTCCCATTTAGATTTAACATTAGTGGTTGACCAATGCATGAGAGGACTTGGCCATCCCTGTATTTCCTTTGCCAGATATATTTTTGGTAATAGATTAACAAAGACATTTTTCAAAAGCAACGTTGCTGTCATATTCCACACTTGGCAGAAAATATAAAAGTGCTCAGAAGTTAGCATGGAAAGGAAGTTGGTTCAACCCATATTTCATATTCTACAGTGGTTCTCTCGACACTTCTGTTTGTGACTGATGATGACAAGAGGACTCAATAAAGTATGTTATTGCTTTTCTATTCCAAACAATCTTCTTCCTGAGGACAATTTAGCCTATGTCTACACTACCACAGCAAGTCGACCTACGCTACGCAACTCCAGCTATGTGACTAACGTAGCTGGAGTCAACATACCTTAGGTCAAGTTACTGCAGGGTCTACACGAGAAAATCTCCTATCGACTTACCTTACTCTTCTCATTGGGGATAGAGTACAGGGATCGACTGGAGAATGATCTGCAGTCGATTTGGTGGGTCTTTACTAGACCCGCTAAATCAACTATCGGTGGATTGATCTCAGAGCGTCGATCCCAGCTCTAGTGTATTCCAAGTTAAGGTATTGGGGGAATTCTGTAGTCAAATCTATAAAGAGACAGATATTTAACAGAATTCACTAAACTCTGTTAAATACAGGATTCTTTGGAAGCCAAAATTGCATGTTTTAAACTATAATAAACACTGAAGCAAGTCCAGGATTAGTGCCACATACTTCATTAATGTAAACCCAGAGGGAATTTTACCCTCCTGAGGTCAGAACTAGTTCACGAGTGGATGAAATAGAGAGAGTAGTGTAAGAAAGTGCCATTGTCTGAGCAATAGGGAAAACAACAAATTCTTACCAGCTTGAAGAGAGAGATGCTGCTAGTTACAAAACGACCCCATTACAGGTGCCCCTGTTGGGTTTTGCCAGACTTAAAGGGCCATTGCCAGGAAGGCAAGCTGAAAAACAAGATCTTATAAAAAGGACATCCTCCACTAAGAAGCATTACTAGGAAGCAGGAAGTTAAGTCACCAGAGAAGGTTCTACCACCGCTATATCACATATAGTTAATAAACAGGACAATTCCATCTCCCAACCACTCATTTTTGTTCATCAATCTTTCAAGACAATAAAATCAGTAAAGGGTAATGCCAAGTTTTTAAAGCGGCCTTAACCTGGCTCAGAGAACTGTAACTGCCAACTTCCAGATCTTTATGTTCCTGACTTCAATATTAAGCACTTTTAACCTGATTCCCCATTCCAGTTTTCAGCCATACCCATATTCTCCAAAGATAATCATCTCAAAGTCATTCTACTGCAGCGTTAAAGGCTATGTTTTTCTCTCTCTAATATTTAATATGTTCCTGTGTTTCCCAAGGTACAGTTGAAGGCATAATTATTGTAGCTCATCCACTGCATAATAGATATTTATTTATTAAATAAGTGACCAAAGAGAGATACAGGGGCAGTCTCTGATCCCAATTGCTCCAGTATAAAACTGGAACAACTTCACTGACTTCTAAAGAACTTACTCCAGATTTAGACTCCTGTAACTGAAGTCATGACCTGGACTTGTATTTCCAATCACCAGTAGGCTTATTAAATAGTCCTATTAGTGTTGTGAAGTTTAAATGCTAAATTTTAAAAGCTTAGATACCACTACAAGAGAGGGACATTCAGGTACTAGCACATGCATATTTACTCATACATTGCTATAATGTCCATAACAAGGTATCTGAACCCAGTACAAAAGTTAAATTATTAGTACTGGACCCAGCCATCTAGAAAAAACCACCCTGCCAAAAAAATATGGATCAACACCCGCTAATGCTGCAGGGGTGCAAGTGACCAAATTTTGGCCCTCCAGCATCAACTACAGCTGACCATCAAATGCTGAAAATTTTCCATCCCCAGCCATTTCTCTGTGTTTCATGTAATCAGGATGGGGACACAATGTATCACAGACTGGGGGAATGGAAGGAGTGGGTTTAGAAAGGTCCCAGTTGGGGATGGGACAGCTGTAGAAAACTTTATAGCTATTTGTCTAAAGTTAGTGACAGCTGTTTTTTGTCCCGTGGAAGATTACATAGTTTCAGTGCTTCTTCCCACTCCCCGATCTTCCCATCCCCTTGCAAACAGGAGTTGCATGGAATGGGAGGGTTGTGGGGGTAGAGGTGTAGGGCGGGTTAGGTCCAGGAAGGGGAAGGGAACACTATGATTGTCTGAGGAATAGTTAGTCACAACAGTCTTTTTCTCCCTTGAAAGATCACAAATTTGTTACCATCCCTGTCCCTGGTGCATGGCCTCACCCTGCACCAAGCCATTCTGCACATGCTGGGGGCAGGTGGGGGGGATAGAATGATCTGGTCTGGCAGTTGGATAAACAGAGTGTGATGTCCCTTTGCTGTAGAGAGCTAAGGGGCTTGTGGTGCTGATCTGAAACTTCAGACAACCCAATAAAGTTGTTTTGTCTCTCTATGATGTGGACTAATTGGCAGAAGTGTTAAATGACTTTTTGTTTCAGTTTTCACCAAAAAGGTTGGTGGTAATTGGATGTCTAACATAGTGACTGACAGTAAAAATGAGTTAACATCAAGGCTAAAATAGGGAAAGAACAAGTTGTCTAAGTAGTTGTTAAGTTAGATGTTTTCAAGTCACCAGGGCCTGATGAAATACATCCTAGAATATTCATGGCCCAGATACCTGCTCAGTCATCTCCTTTAGTGATTATCTTCAAAAAGTCATGGAAGACAGGAGATATTCCAGAGGACTGGAAAAGGGCAATATAATGTCCATCTATAAACAGGAAAAAAGGACAATCTGGGGAACTACAGACAAGTCTGCTTAACTTCAGTACCTGAAAAGATAATGGAGCAAATAATTAAGCAATCAATTTGCAAACACCTAGAAGATAATAAGGTGATAATTAACAGTCAGCATGGATTTGTCAAGAACAAATTGTGTCAAACCAACCTTATAGCTTTCTTTGACAGGCTAACAAGCCTTGGGAATGGGGGAAGTGATACTTGTGGTATATCTTGACTTTAGTAAGGTTTTGATACTGTTTCTCATGACCTTCTCATAGACAAACGGGAAATACATCCTAGATGGAGCTACTATAAGGTGGATGCATAACAGGTTGGAAAACCGTTCCCAGAGAGTAGTTATCAGTGGTTCACAGTCAAGCTGGAAGGGCATATTGAGTGGGGTCCCGCAGGGACCAGTTCTGTTTAATATCATGATCAATGTTTTAGATAATGGCATAGAGAGAGTACACTTATAACGTTTGTGGGTGATCAAAGCACTTGCAACAGCTCCAAGCTTGATAAGGATAGGATTAAAATTCAAAATGATCTGGACAAACTGGAGAAATGGTCTGAAGTAAATAGGGTGAAATTCAATAAGGACAAATGCAAAGTACTCCACTTAGGAAGGAACAATCAGTTTCACACATACAAAATAGGAAATGAATGCCTAGGAAGGAGTACTGCAGAAAGGGATCTGAGGGTCATAGTGGATCACAAGCTAAATATGAGTCAACAGTGTAACACTGTTGCAAAGAAAGCAAACATCATTCTGCGATGTATTAGCACGAGTATTCTTCCACTCTACTTCATGCTGATTAGGCCTCAACTGGATCACTGTGTTCAGTTCTGGGCGCCACATTTCAGGAAAGATATGGACAAATTGGAGAAAGTCCAGAGAAGAGCAATAAAAATGATAACATGACCTCTGAGGGAAAATTGAAAAAATTGGGTTTGTTTAGTCTGGAGAAAAGACTGAGAGGGGACATGATAATAGGTTTCAAGTACATAAAAGGTTACAAGGAGGAAGGAGAAAAATTGTTATTCTTAACCTCTGAGGCTAGGACAAGAAGCAATGGTCTTAAATTGCAGCAAGGTGGTTTAGATTGGACATTAGGAAAAACTTCCTGTCAGGGTGGTTAAGTACTGGAATAAATTGCCTAGGGAGGTTGTGGAATCAGCATCACTGGAGATCTTTAAGAGCAGATTAGATAAAGACCTGTCAGGGATGGTCTACTTAGTCCTGCCATGAGTCCAGGGGATTGGACTAGATGACCTCTTGAGGTCCCTTCCAGTCCTACATTTCTGTGACTATGACTCTATGACTTAGCCTAACAGTGCTCAGTCTAGGGTTCACCTCTACCAGGTAAATGTATGTTAAAATACAACTTGTCCTGAATACACTGTGGAAGCAGAGAATAGAGTTTTAAACGTGTTAGGCAAATGTTTAAAAAAAAAATCACACAATTTTTATCCCAGTCTAGACAGGCCCATTGGGAAGGTTCCTGGAAGGACAGCTTGTTCCCTGGATAAAAATCAGCAAAATCTAAAGAGCTCCTTAACTGTGTCTAAACTTTAAGACACACTTTGTTATAGCAATTCAAGCTATTCGAATGCATTCTGCAACAGTAAACTTAGTGGGTGGTCCTTTTTTGTGTGTCTTTGACAAACCATAAAATCTTGATGGCCCATTGGAGCTACTATTTTGTGTGTTTTCTGCAAACTTAAATTATTCTGTAACCTATAACAGATAGTGAGTGTGTTTGCTGTTGATATTAAGGTATGTGAGGGCTGGATTCACAAATGCACACAAGTATATTATGTTTATAATCTGATTTTTTAAAAATAATTACGATTCCCCTCTCCCCCCACACACACACACACATTTCAGTTACAGGCACATATTCCACCTTTTTGACTGTACTCAGTTTTGCACTGGATTTCTGTGATTTCATCTTAATGCAGCTTCTGATTCACCGCTCTGTTTTCAGCGACTGCTCTGTAAGTAAGCAGTGAATCCAAATAATTTGATTTGAGGTTTCTGTGGTTTGGGTTCAAAGGACACAAACCTACTTTTATAATTTTTGATATTACACAGGGAAGCCACAAGGCCTAGCCAGATCCTTAATGGATATAACTCAGCATAGCTCCACAGAAATCAGTAGAGTTATTCCACTGTACACCAATTGACAATCTACTCCACGGGTCTTTCTGAAAGCCTACTACTATGCACTGAACACTTAAGATGCAAATGATAGTCATGGGTTTTGGATTTGTGCAACCAAGAGTCAAGATCTTCATATATGTGTGAAAGGTGCCTAGCACCCGTGGGCACTTCCAGAAATTACATGCATACATTAATAATATTAGAATACTAAATAAGGGAAGGAACACTGGTTCATTATATTTAGAACATGGCTTTTTCTGGCCACCCTCTATCTACCTGATGCTTCCCCTTTCTGAGTTGTGCCAGGCTAGGATCAGAATCTTTAATGGATTTTGGATGAATTGACCATCCATTCTTCCTCATTATGGAACCAGAAACTCTCTGGACCCATAAACTTCAAGCACTCTGTGGCTGATATGCCCTAGAGTGCAATTGGGTATTTGGAAATCTCCAATTTCACATGCTATCCAAAGATTTTGAATAAGCCCAAGTTGTAAAAGGTCATTGACCCAGTCACCCCTAGGAGCAAGGTTGTTCAGGGTCTAAGAAAACAGTGTGTTCGTTAGGTTGTATTTCTTTGCTAATTTAAGATCTTTTCCATTTATGACATGGCATCCTGAAGGAAGTTTCCTGCTCGTTATTCAATTGGTATTTTTCCAAAAGATGCTGGGCCCTGATTCTTTTTTCACTTAACTGGTGAGAATCAGGAATAACTGCTGGAATCAATAGAATTACACCATCATGAATGAGATAAGAATGAAACCTAAATTTGTTCATTATCTGACATGAAGCAATGCAAGAGAAGCTTTTGAAAAAAAAAATCTGACTTTTTCATCTGATTGTAAAAATTTCTCCTACCATAAAAATATTGAAAGAAGATCTCAGAGGATTATTCTGGGAAATGTCAGGGAAAACAGTCAATTACTCTCAAAACTTTGGGAACTTCCAAGCCTAGGAATTCATGTAAGATGTTTCCAAGATCATATCAAATATGCCACAAGAAGAACAGGTAACACATTGTAAGAGAAGAAACAAAGACCAAGAGGTCAGTAAAATTATTGTTGATATTATAGAACACAGGCAAGTTCTTACATTTCATACAGAGATGTCATGCAAGTTTCTAGTTGGCTGTATTTTCTGAACACTAAAATAGAAAAGTCAACTTATCAGTACTCCAGTGTATTGAAAGGTCTGTGGATTCAGCTGAAGAAATTGTGAGTATTTGAGGCATGTAAAGCCAGAGAAAACAGCAAGATCAATACAGAATAGTTTCTGATCTCAGTCCTGAGCCTCCCTCTTCTCCATTTGTGAGATGGAAAGCAGTTAGAACATTCACCTGGCATGAGAGACCATAGAATTTGTCTCCAAGCCCCCAGCTTGGGACATACCAGAGGCAAGAGTTGGCTTTGACAGAGCATTTATATTGTCTGCAAGCTGGGGATTACTGGATAACTCTCTGGAGCCAAATGGGTCTCCCCATCAGCTGTGCCAAGCAGATATTGAGTGCAGCTGAGAATTGAAGCCTCTGTGAAGGGCCTTAGGCCCTGAAGACTATGGATCTACTCATAGTGTGCAAAGTTAAGCATGTACATAATTCTTTGCATGATCAGCACCAGAGGAGGAATTGTGTCCATTGTACAATGTTATTCATACACAGTGTCTGATCTAATGTATCGTTTGCCCTTTTGACTTGATCAGATAGCCAATATTTAAGGTCTTGAGGCTTGTTTCTGTTAGGAGGAGAACCTGATGGAGTTGGGGGATTCTTTGATGTAATCCTGTTTATTTGCAAATATATTTAAAAAAAATCTTGTTTCTCTAAATACAGTTGGAATCCAGCGGCAGGAGATAGTTCCTTTACTCACAAGTCTCAGCCTCTTTCAGCCAGCACTCTACCCAAAAAAGCTCTCTAGGTTTTTTTTCTCAGGGTTATGCTTCCAATCCTTGTTCTGGAGGTCTTTGGCTTTCTTCTGCTTCGCCATTGTGTAGGAAAAGAATCAGCAGAAACACACAGTTTGTTCAAACTACCCATTCCCTCCCACCCCCAGCTTCTCTTGAAATCCCTCTGCCCAAATAGCTCAGATTCTGACCAGCATCGATGTAGCCTATGTTTTGGGTGGTGTCTCCTATTCTTTTAGCTATCTCATTCCATAAAGGAGCTTAATTCTTTCTTACATTTACCCTGAATGAAAGGCAGCTGCCAGCTTCAAGGAGATTTCACCCAACTCAACTAACTGGCTATGTTCGAGGTTTCTAAGGCACATATATAAATATTTAACAAGAACAACCACCACATTCATTAACATACCCATAGATTTCCTAGTTTCATTTACAACCTATTAGTTTGGAATATCCCAGATTTTCACTTGTCCATTGTGTAGCATCTCCATGGATTTGTTTTCTGTGTCACAAGCTTTTCAAACTTATTTTAAGATAATTCCCCTTCTCTTGATCCCACTGTTTTCCCATTTCCTCACAATCCTGTGCACATGCTTACGTCTTCTCAGCCAATATCTACTTTACTCTATAAAAATTAAATCCTGTTATCCAAATTCTTCACTCACACAAAGTGCTGCTGACCTTTATGACCTCTGTCAAAAATTGTTTATTGCACCATTTTGTTATGCAGTCCCTTTGGTGGATACATACCTTGGATTTATTACTTCAAAACCTGCCCATGCTTCCTGACAGGCAGAGGAAAACTTGGTTTATTTTTATAGTCTTCTTCCTCAATTAAATGCACACATTTCCCTGTACTTGTTTTAATTCATGCAATAGCTTAGTTTTTCCCTCTCCCTTGCTTAATGAGAAATAATTCATTTGCCCGTGAGAACCTACAAATAAAAAATATGAATATTGTTTAGAAATTATAGGGTCATTTATAACACTCTGGAATAACATAAACCTCAAATACATTAAATCATTTTAGGTTTGAAAACCAGTCTTGGGTCAATAGAGACAAAAACAGAATCATCTCATGACTGAGTCAATAGCCCAGAAATGAACTGGTGGACTCAATCTTTTCATAAAAAAAAGTCATCCCCATATTTGGCAGTAAATGGCTTCCTTGTTGGCAATCTGACTCAAAGTCCAGATCCTGCAAACGCATATGCTTAGCTTTGAGCATGTCATTAGTCCTGTTTCAGTGGTGGCCAAAGGATCAGAACCAGAGAAGCTCTCTCTTGACTTCAGTGGGCACAGGATCAGACTCTTCAGATAGGTCTACATTTGAGCTGGCAGGTGTGATTCACAGCTCGTGTAGACATACCTGTGCTAGTTCTTATTGAGATGGCACGCTACAAAGAGCAGCATAGCCCAAGTGGCAGGGGTGGTGGCTCTGGCTAGCCACCAGAGTACATAGCTGAGAAGGTCTGGGCAGGTATCTATTCTGGCAGCTAGCCCAAGCTGTCCCCCTGTTGCTAACCTGGCTACACTACTATTTTTAGAATACTAGCGTGAGCAGCACTAGCACAGGTATGTCTATGTGAGCTGAGAATCACACCTACCAGCTCAAATGCAGACATACCCGTAGGGTGAAATTCTGGCCCCACTGAAGTCAATGGGACTTCTGGCACTGAACTCAGTGAAGCAGGATTTCAGCCTTAATAGTCATATAGATTCAATCCCCATTGAAATCAATGACTTGTGGTCATTACAAGTATATTGGGCCAAATTTTGCTCTCAGTTACACTAGTGTATATCCGGATGTTACTCTGAATCCCATCAGCATAACTGAAAACAGAATTTGGCCCTTTGGGGCTAACACATGCCTCCACTCATTTGTCCAGCTCTTCCCTAGTCATTTCTAACTCAGAATTGGATAGCAAGAGTTGATATTTGTTTTCAAAGCAGAAGTACAATGCACAAGCATTTTCCAGAGCCAAGTATATGAGCTTGAGTCTTAGGCTAATATAAGCCATATTCTGCAACCCAGAGTATTATGTTCTCTACTTCAACTCCCTCTTTTGTTTTCAGTTACTGTTTACAAAGTAGAACGTTCTGCATCAAATCTGAATTAACAAGGAAATGTATGTTTGTGGTGGCAAACCTTGAACAGGGCCTCATTCTTACACAAAGTCTTTTATTATACCAAGAAAAATCATCATAGGTTAGGAAGAGTAATTCATTTAGATGTGCTGACAACTTTGAATGAATAGCTTTCTTCCTCTGGGTCTCGCTATATTGGGCCAAGTGCATGCAAAGATTAGTCACTGACAGGAATCCCAGAACGTCAGTCACTTCCAAAAAAACTCCATGGATCTCCTGGAAATTATTTGAACAAAACTACTTTTAAGAAGTCTTTTAATTATTTACATGGTGTACAATTTTTCTAGGAAAAAGGATTATGTCTTCAGGCTCCAGGTTTTAATAAGTGTCTAATTTCTGGGTCCACAATAGCCTCCTGTTTCTTACTATGTTCATTTTAATGGGTCATCATGTTATAGCAGCCGAAGGGTTCTAAAGCCTATCTGAGGCATACATGGGATCTAACACCTCAGCAGGAAAAGGTTACCTTTAAATGAAGTTTTCTTCAGCCTTTAAAATTCTGAGGAAAAAGAAATATATAGGTTATCAAATGAAAGATGAATTGTAAAATATAAGGACTCTATTCTGCTCTGTTACTCTGGTAAATCCTTTGGCCCCAATTCTGATCTCACTCTCACTGGTTTTATGCTGTTATAACTCCATTGGATTAAATGCAATTATTCTTGATTCATTCTGGTGTCACTGAGAACTGACTATGCCCCTTAGTAAATATCTAACAACAAGGTTAATGTATTTCTGCTCTCTTATTCCTTCCTATCTCTGCAAACAATGACATTTAACGTTATATTATATAAGGTTTTTCCACTAGCCACAATGAAATTTACAGTATCAGCTACTCCTCTTGTCCCTTCACACCAGCCTTGCCCAAAAAATAAAACCTACTCAGAGCAAAGCTCTCTATAGGCTGAAAAGGGTAAAAAGCCAGAGACTCAATAAGGTGCCCTAGGAACTTCATTATAACCAATCTATTTTATACAGAAGGCACCCAGGGACAGCTTTCCAAAGGTTTAAAAGGCACCTAAGGATACAAATAAGTGCTTACTGGGATTTACATAGTTGTCTAAACAGGTTAGGCCCTAACTCCCATCCTGTACCTCACTATGCCTGTAGTTCCATGTTCTCCAAGTGTTTGTTTGTTTTTCTTAAATTAGGTGTTTGTGTGAGTAAGGCACCACTCAATGCAAATAAGAATGGCCAAGTCAGGCCAGATATGATTCATTGTTAGTATGCTGAAAGAGTACTTCTGTTCTTGATTAACTTTTTTTTACCCCTTTGTTAAAAATTAGAGTTTCCCTGCATAATGCATAATTTACATTGGTATAATTAAAGGCTTCTCTATACTAGTGTTTTTTCCACTAGTGGAAAAATCCCCAGTTTAGAACAAGGCATGAAAGCAGAATCTGACCCAATTCCTCTTTCTTGACCCAGCAAAGGGTTTGCCTCTATTTACATGGTAATTATGAATTTTTACAGGTGTTGTTTATAGTCATTAACACCACAGAGGCATGATTAATAACTACGGGCTAAACTGCGTGCCAAGGACACAGCTCATAGGAAAGGGCGGTGAGTTTCTGTGCGACCTCTGAATCATCCCTGGGACAAGAACCAGAGTTACTTTCCCGTGCGTAGAAGTTTCTGGTTATCAGGGAATAATGTACAGATTATCAAGGGGTGCGAAGTTCAGTTTAAGATCGGATGGCATCAGGAATACATAATCTGCAATATCCCCAATTGGGGGTAAAAGTTTAACGGGTCGAAGTACAGACATTGAGATATGAGGGTATGTTGTTCATATAATGGAGTTTATGGTTCAGTGAGTTTATGGTTCCAGTTCAAATGATCCAACGGAAAAAGTCTCTCAGTCCCTTTCTCATAGTCGATGCATGCTGTCACTCCAGCTCACGCCTCTACTGCATTGCCCCTAAGCCCTGGATCAGCTTAGCTCTACTGGCCATAGTGTTTAGGGGACAAAGGCAAGGTTCTACCATTCAATACCCCTCCGCATCACCTCCACTTGGTGGGAGAGGGTAGGGTAAGTGGGCCTGCAGCACCCTGTACATCCAACCCAAAGTGAGGGCCTTTTCTGTGCAGGGACATTAGCAGGTAGCCTACTCTCATTCACATCCCTGCCTGGGCAGGCAGTCCAAGTCAAACTCTTGCCAGAAGAATATTGCCTAATATTCATGAATGTTTAGAAATACTAACTAGCTGGAACTGATATTTGAAAGTCAGTGTGTTTCATCTGATTGCTGATGAGCAGACATCTGAAAGGATCACAAGGGAAATAACCATCTTGTTCTGGATCAAGGTACAAGATAATCCCCAAGTGCTAACTGAGACTCAACACTTCAGTTTACAGACTATATTTACAGGGTTTCTAATTACACTGGGGCACTGACACTGGGAAAACAAGAAGCTAACTTAGAGGGGCAGCTTTAAAAATGATCTGCAAAAACTTGTGTGGCAGGTTGGGTTTTGTTCTGCTGTTGTTGCTTTTGGAAAATTACAGCAGCCTCTCCTAACTCAGACAGTTACATTGTGACAGCGCCAAGTATAATAGGTTATCGATTTGAAAAATCATCTGTACTTTTGTATAAAATAAAAAATACTGTTAGAATCTAGTGACTGCTTTCTTCAGAGACTTACATCTCATGGGACGCCATTAGATTCTTTGGTATTCTGAAGTCAGCAAAGAATCCAATAACACAATGTAGGAACATATTTGTCCTGGTTTGTAATAATGAATGTCCTTATTCTATATGCATGATTATTTTTATAATTGGTTTCATGGTAAATTTAGCACACGTCCTGCCAACCGCTTGGTAATTTTGTGATTAGAAATTCTCTTAGGACCAAAATGTTTCTGCTCTCTTAAGGATCCACTCATTGCAATGTGAAATTTTGACAGAAGAAGATCAGCTTGCCTAATTTAATTGTGGCCCAGTTTATTACTGAATTAATGTTATAGTGGCTCATAACTCTGCATCTCTTGGAGTTTCTTTGGAAGCCTTTGCCCATGGGTGCTGGTTTGAAGAACAGAAAGACACATTTGATATAGGAGAAGATTGGGTCTTTTGGGATGAGATTCTATGCTGTGCCTCTAAGGTGTAATGCAGAACTCACAGCTCAGGAGCCAGGTTTTGGGGGGCTATGGTGCTTTAAACTGCCTTTGTGCCTTCCTGATCCTGGGCTGCTCCAGGGGATGAAGGAGCCCGTGGGGGAACAGACTGCCATGGGGCTTGCTTAAGTTATGGCAGAATTTCTATAGAACTTCATGCTATGGCCCTGCTGACAACACACCACTCCTGCCCTCAGCCTTGCCCTCAGCACACCCCTGCACCAGGTGTGTCTCCCAACAGTGCCTGTACTGAGGGAACATCTTCAAGCCAGATACAAGGTTTTTAGGGCCCCTTTATGCTGTATCAGCTCTTTCATTTAACATAAAGGGACCAGAGAGAGGCAAGGATCTCACCCTTTGTTTTTATTCTAGTCCTTATCTACAGTGGATGTCAAGACTTAGCTGATCAGGGAATAATAATAAGCAGAGACTAATAAGTGACAACACTGGTCTAGATTCTACTGCTCTCGTGTACATCAGTGTAACTCCATAGATTGTGTCTTTTTGAGCTATTATGACTTGATATAAAGTTCACAGAGTCTTTCCAATCCAGGGGCTTTGCCTCAGGCCCTAGGCACTATGCGCTTATTAAACAGCAGCATTGTCATTAAGCTTGTTTCCATTAAAGGTATTTATAGGTACCATGTAGTTATTATTTAATCTCTTGGCAGTGCAATAAATAACCTACAGCACCACTCTACTTAGCATCTTCACTCGCTGGATCGGCGGGTAGTGATTGATCTATCAGGGGTCAATTTATCACATCTAGTGTAGATGCGATAAAAATCGATCCCCGATCGCGCTCCCCGTCAACCCCAGAACTCCAGCTCATGAGAGGTGGAAGCAGAGTCAACCGGGGAGCGGCAGTGGTCGACTCGCCGCCGTCCTCACGGCCAGGTAAGTCTACCTTAGATACACTGACCTCAGCTACACTATTCGCGTAGCTGAAGTTGCGTATCTTAGGTCGACGCCCCCTTCCCCCCCCCCGCTAGTGTGGGCCTGAGCTCAGCCTCATTTTTCACCTCTCCTCTAACTCCCCCTGAAAGCCTTTTCTGAGAGTTTACCTCATGTTAATTTACAAGTACCTAATCTATACCTCTGTCCTACAAAGGTTTCACTGTTGTGATCTGTTGGCCACATCATTTACATAATACAATAGCATCAAAATCTGTCTTCATATATTTTGATTAATGCCTTTTTTGGTAAAATCCCACGGCATTTTTCAATTAGAATGGGTTCTTGTTGCATCTATTCTCAAAGAGCTGTTATCACAAAACATCTGTACTGAATGTAAGAACATCTGTTTCCCAAACTCTTTCCAGGTCCCTAGATGACTCATTTATTTGATGTTTTTTCTTCATAATGGCAGTCAAAAAAACCCTTCACTTCTTCACAGTTCTCATCTTCATTTTATAAGGTAAACTATTGCTCCCGATATTAGCCGGAACCATTCTAGGAGCTTTGTGTTATGCTTTCAATATTATCATGTTCACCCATGAAATACCATTACTTCAGCTGCTGTTAGCACAACTGTTCTTACATCACTTTTTAAGTGTCCCCAGACTAGTGATGTGAAGTGTTGAACGGACCCCAGATATCAACATCCCTGAAGCACTTAGGTTAGTCTTTTCTAGAGCCTTTAAAGAAGTTAGGCACCCAAATGCCATTGAAGTTCAGAAGGAGTCAGGCACCTAACTCCCATAGTCTCCTCTGATGATCCCACCTTAGACATTTAACATGAATATAACTTGTCAGCAATTTCAATATAGGCCTTTGGAATTTTACTCATACAAAGCCCACTTCAGCCAACCATCCCTATTCAGCAAGACGATAAGCACAAGCTGAAGTGCTTGGCTGAATTGAAGTGACATTCAGGGTCCGAGCTAACTCCTGCTGAAGTCCAGGGGAGTCTTTCCATTGACTTCAGTGGGAGCCGGACCAGGCCTTACTGATTAACCACACAAATGCCACCATGTCATTTCCTCTCTCCCCTGACCTACCACCTTCATTTCTCTATCAGGACATAATTATCCCTGAAAGCACAGAATTACCTGAAATGATTTTTAATGTTTATGATTAAATGAACAAGTGAAATATAGTAAACTACCTCACCCAATGCTATGGGGGCAGTGCTGTATGCAGACTGGGTCACCTACTGATGCAGTAGTATCACTTCTTACAGCACTGTGACAGGTTGCTGTACTCACCGCTGGATGGCATCATCTCCTGGCAGCTCTGGGGATTAGCTCGGTCAGGCCAATGTTCCTTCCAGCAGCTACAGCCCATCAGTTTCTTCTCTGCAGCCCTTCTTTCGCTCTCAGGAGCCACAGCTGTCCTCTTCATCACTCAGCCCCTCGGCCAGGTCCCTATTGTGGTTTCCCCTTCCAAGGTAGGTGGGAGGGAAGTTAGAAGTGTATCAAAATTCTCCAGTAGTTTCAGGCAGTCTTCTGCTTGTCAGTGCCACTCCTGCAGTGGCTGGCAGGACAACTCGGGCCAACGCTCTACTCTGGGTTCTCTCTACACAACAGCCAAGGTCCATTCCCTGCTCCTTACTGCCTTTCCCTGAGCCATTTCCATAGCTCCTGGCCCTGCCCACTCCTCTGGATTTGCCAGTCTCTTCACTACCTCCTCCCAGGAAGTAACTTTAGGTAACTCATATTTGCAGCCCTCAAACACTCCTCCCTTCTCCCAGGGAGTGTCCGCAGACTCCCTCCCTGCAGCCCCCCTCTGCTTCCAGTTTCCTGTCTTGTAGAAGCCCCACCTATCCCTCACAGGTGAGCTTCTCTCTAATTGGCTGCCTCCAGCCTAATTAGCTAATTGGGCCCACCTGGCCTACATCAGCTCTTGCAGGGTCAGCATAGAGAGCACACCCCATCACAAGCACTTAGTATTTCTTGAATGTCTCCCAGCCCCCTACTGCCCAGGTTAATCCTGCTTAGCTTGTATGTTCTGATGGCCGTAGACCAGCTGCCTTTAATGCAGCCCTGTTTAAAGTAGCCTTACAAAGTTCTAGTCACCTATTTTTTCCAGGTTAAAGAGCAAATAAAATATGTTGGGCCAGATTCTCAACTGGTGTAAAGCAGCATAGTTATATTGACTTTATTTGAGCTACACTGATTTACACCAATGGGCCAGTTCTCAGCTGATCAGACAAAAATGTTTTCACTCGTACAAAAGTCTTGGGTTCCGATCCTGGAATCTGTTCCATATTAACAGATCCCTATGCCTGCCCAGAGCCCCACTGACTTTAATGGGACCCTGCATGAATCCACCTGCATGAAGTAGCTTGCAGGATCAGGGCCTTGGTCTTTTATTATTAACAGCTACTACCAAACCCAAGGTTTAAGAAAAGAGAAATGGACTTGCCCTCTGCAGTTTCTGGGTCAGATATGTAGAGCATTAGTGAGTTGGGATAACTGGGGGTTAAAACAGGTTTAGACTTTCACTTCACCAGTTTTAAGAATCCAATCCTCCACCACTGAAGTAAATAGGAGTGAAAGCATTGCTTTCAATGGGAGCTGGAGCAGTATCTAAATCACAGGGGGAAATTAATAACTGGAAAGGATCCTATGTTAGAAATGGTTGCCTGAGTCTTGCTTTAAGTAAATGCACCCTTGTCACATTCTGAGATACAATTCAGACCAGTTAGAGATTGTGTCACCATTTGTATTATAACCTCCCTCGCGGTTCTGTCTAGGACACGGACACACACAGCCAGCATGCACTCCATGTTCTGTATACTGTACAGCTCTGACTCAACCACTTTGAATCCAACAGCCAGCCAACAGTTGTCATGGACACACTCTTGTCTTTATCAGACTTGGTGACCCAACACACCCCCAGCCCTAAACTTTCCCAAACCTAGGTGCTTTGCAATGTCCAGCTCTCTCCTGCAAAATTCATAAGAATAATACTGTCCATTTGCTCCTCTAATGAGACAAAATGCATAGCCTATCACTTTAACTGGAATTAACTAAAACTTGAATTCAAACACAGCACTTTAATTCAAAACAAAAAGCAAACGCCTTCAAATATTTAATTCATATACAAATATACAGCAATAGTACATTACATAAACAAACAGGCCAAGGTTTAAAAAAAAAGAGTGCCTAAAGTTATGCTCTTAAATTCATATTTATGCACCTAGTGTATTGATGGAGCTTATGGGTGCTCAGCATTTTTTGAAATCAGGCACTTAAATATGAATGTAGGGGCCTAATTTTAGATGTCCATTTTAAAAAAAAAAACTTGGCCATACTGTGTATTAGATACAGAGTTGTAAGGTACCAATATATAAGCTATGCAATGGTTTAATTGTAAACTCCAGGGTATAGGCTCAGAAAAATAAAGCACTCTACTCCTCTCAATTGGTGTCCAGAGGAAAGATAGAATAAACTAGCTTCATTTGCATTTTTGTTACCCATAATTCCACCGTGAACATTTTGTAGCTTGAATTAAAGTTTAACTAAGTTTTGAGCTTTGGGGTAATAATTGTCCTTATTGTATAAGGAAAGGGTATAAGAATTGTGCTAAATATATCCTGGGTGAGGGGTCACCCTACCCTAATCCCAATCTTGCACGGTTGGCTAGTGGAGTTTGAACGCAAAAGAGAAAAATGGGAAGAAAGGGCTCTCTCTTCTCTTCCCGATGAGGAGGCTGTCTAGGGATCTACTATGGCTCTCACTTCCCAAGCTCGAAAGCCAGCAGTTTGAAGAAAAGCCAGTCATGTAGATTCTAGCAGCAGTAGTAGCTGCTGATGTGGCCCAACCAGATCTGCAGAGTAAAGACAGTTCTTCAAAAAAGGCACTGTAGACTGGTAATGACAGGTTGGACTCTGGACTAGTGATGGTGGAAAAGACTCATAGTGAGGAATGGCAGAGGGTGAATTAAGCCACCTTTACAGGGCCCTGACCCAGTCAGAGATTGGGGCAAACTGAACCAGAGAGCTGAACCAGCTGGCCATAGCCCATAGCATAGCATAGGAAAGGGTAGGACCATGACCAGGCAGATGTGACAGGAGAAGATGGGACCCACAGATGACCTGGGCTACCCTGAGACTGACTGACATATCATGACTCGGGTACCAGATTGGGGAAGACTTGAATAAACTCTCTGTAAATTACAGTGGGTTCTCTTAATCTTTAATTTGAAGATAGCTATAGGCTGTATGTCCCATGTTCCATTGTTTTCAGTCCCTGTCCTTTCAATGCAAGTTCTCTGTTCCAAAATAGTCAAGAGTGCTTGAGAGTGAAGAAGTGCTTCCCAATAAGGGCAACCAGGGAAAATGAAGTAAAATGAGATAAACAGCAGAGATATAAGTGAGGCTCTGGGTGGTAACTCAGGCCATATTTTTGTTATTTTTGAAAAAAGCAACCCCCTAGATATCATGAACCCTGCCCTTGTTGTTGTCACCAACCCCGGCATAAGAATTATAGGTTTCTTAGACAATTTAATGCAGGAAACAATTCAAAGGATTTTATTTATCGTTCTGATGCAAATGATCTTTCAAATTAAAAAAATCAGGAGGATTGGACATAGGTGATGTTTAATATGTAATTTGGATAAGTCTTCTCAGTAATGGAAAATAATCTGAATGACAGCTGTATTTAAAATGGCTATGAGGGATTTTTTTTTTTTTTTTTGCTTCTATAATCATTTTTAAGACATTAGCATTGCTACCTAGGCTGGGACAGTGTTTTTTGGAGCTATGGTCTGCCATGCACAAATCAGAGAGCAGAAACAGCATTATGTATTTAATCCCTGCCCCATGAACAGAAGATAGCTAAAGCCAACAACTCAGAGTGAAAATAAAAAAATAGAGCTTTTTTGGGTCCATTCTGCAATGATTTACAAGCAAAAATTTGAAAAAGCTCGCGTTATTCTGTTCAAACAAATGCTATTTGACCAGCTCTAGTCATTCCAAAGCTCTTTTTGTTCATTATCATGTGCTTCTTTTAACAGCTGAAATGATATGCAGTAAAGTAGGAATTGCAATGCTGTCTATCAGACACCGTGGGTCGAAAGTGAAAAAGAAAAAAGCTGCTGTAGACAGTGATTGCAAAGGCTCCCTCAGACAAAAAAAAATAATCGCTGCGTTAATGCACTTCTTATCTTTGCTTTTTGCCCAAGTTTTCATGATACCTCAGTTCAGTTCACCCTGCAGCTTTTGTCTAATGCTCTGTGTAAGCCTCCAATTGTGATCAGGTTTTAGAAAAAGAGAAGACCATGAAAACATCAGTATGTTGCCTTTAGCCTCCTTGTTTCAATACAAGCCTTGATTTTTGAAGCTTTAATTCCTCTGAAATCTCCTAAAGAAAGTTTTTAGAAATAGATCCAAACCAAAATCCTTCGTGCAAACACACTCAACTTTGGGAAAGTGGATCCAGATCTGAACTGTTCAGTTTGTCCCTGTTTCATTATTGGGCCAAACCACAGCCACAGATAAAGAGATTTGGGGGATGTTCACATTCAAACACTGCCATTCATCCTCAGCTCTAGTGATTATTTATCTCTACAGGTACAGTATAGCAGTATTTCTCAGTGTATAATTTTGTCAGTGGGATGGTCAGCTATCACTTGCAAACATCTGTACAAGAGCTTGATCACGGATGAAAGACATTTTACAGCATAAGCTCAAAAATATTATTCTCTGAAATATGCATAACCAAAAATCTTGGGTATTTTATTCATTTCATCGGTATAGATTATTGAATAAACATTATGTTAAATCACTCACAAGAATCCACTTCCATAGCAAATTATACATATTGGTGTTATTACATAATATGGGTCAAACTTCACCTTAGGTTATCCCCATAAAATGCAGTGAAGTCTGTAGTGTTATATAGGGGTAAGAGAGCAGAATTTAGTCCCTGGGCTTAACTGTCTCTTATTCCATACAAAATAGCTGCTCTCAGTTTATGGTGATAGAATGATTAGCTCTGCCTCTTTCCCCCCAAAAAACAGCCCCGTGCATGTTGACTGGCCTGGGATTCACTACGTCTAGCCATCATAACCAAACCAGTGCTGTTATTATTAAAAAATTAATTAACACCAATCATGGGACCTATGAAAACAGAAAAGGAAACCAAAGTCTGAGCTGCCTGAGGCCATGTCTACACTAGCACTTATGTCGGCAAAACTTTTGTCACTCAGGGGTGTGAAAAACGAGCCCCCCAAGCGACATGGTGTAAGCGCTCATGTGCACAGCGCTTTGTCAGCGGGAGACGCTCTCCCACCGACATAGCTACTGCTCTCTCATTGAGTTGGTTTTATTATGTTGACGGGAGAGAGCACAATATGGCTACACGAGCAATCTTACAGCAGCACAGCTGTATCGGTACAGCCATGCCGTTGTAAGCTTGTAAGTGTAGACATGGCCTTAGCCTGCACTTTCTCTGTAATTCTCTCATACACAAAGGCAAGCTGTACTGTACCTACAGAAGCATGGGAGTTGAATGAACATAAGAACAGCCATGCTGAGTCAGACCAATGGTCCAGTTAGCCCAGTATCCTGTATTCCAACAGTGGCCAATGCCCAGATGCTTCAGAGGGAATGAACAGAACAAGGCAATTTCAAGTGATCCACTCCCTGTTGTCCAGTTCCAACTCCTGGCATTTGGAGGCTTAGGGACACCCAGAGCATGGGGTTGAGTTCCTGGCCATCTTGTCCAATAGCCATTGATGGACTATCCTCCATGAACTCATCTAATGAATAAAAGGCACTTCTATGGGTCCAGTACACCTTGCCTTTGTGCACTTCCTACCCACATTAGGGACAGCCTTGCAGTGCACTGAGTAAAGCAATAACCCTGCTCCCCATTTGGGATATTTTGTGCTGTTTTTCAAACTGGTTATTGGACTTTTCAGTCTATTCTTCAGCCCAGAGGAGACAATATTGTCCAAGAGTCCCATGTGAGTAGTGTCTGCATGCTACCATTAGGTGCATATTACAGGCCTAATCCGGAACGTCTTATTCATGTAAATAGTCCATGAAGACCAAACTTTTCTATTTGTTAAATTAAAAATATCAAACACGTTTTAAACACAAACATTGAACGCACTCATACATAGATGTTTAGGGAATTTACTGAGGCAAAGAGGGCTGATTGTAATTAATGTTAAGAAATCAAAGCACTCTGAAGTAGCTAAACTAGAGTTGGATAGGAGATTATATTAAAGAGGACTCGACACTCTTCATTTTGCTCTGGAACTCACAACACTTAAGTAATAATTATTCTGTAGCTGTAAAAAGAAACCACTTTCAAATTATAATCCCTGGAATACAAATCTACGGTGGGAGGTAGACCTTGAGTAAATTCGTATTATGAAATGTTTGGCTTGAAACATGGTTTCTTGAAACGATCATTTTATAGTTGAATAATTTGTCAGAGACATTACTTGTGGATTTTTTACTGTGTAATACGACAAAAATCAGTTCCGCATGTTATCCATAGACTCTGATTTATGGTTTCTGAAAATTACTATTCTGTTCTACCAAAAATACTCTCAAATGATACACTGCAATATGTATTTTTTTCTACAACCATACATTCATATGTTTAATAAGTTCTAGTACTGTTCAGGCTGCCAGTCATATAGAATCCACAAGAAACATATATATGAAAGTACATATTAAACTGTTCTTACACAACTTTCAAGAAAATATAACACAGTAATAGTGAAAACTACTATGTAGTGAAAACTACAGTCACATATTTTCAGCTAAGTTAGCTTCATATTTAACTGCCTTGTAGCCTGAATTGCACCTAAGGCCGGCTGTGGTGCAAAGAAAATGTGTATGTAAGGATGTGACATCTCACTTAGGGGTCTCCATTCCTTGTATAAGGCATAGCAGTGACCCTCTGGGGATCCTTCCACAAAGAGAATTTTGGTTGAAGGGAGTCTCTGGAAAGGCAAGGCTTATGGATCTGCAGCTATGTAGATGCACTGATTAAACTCCCAGATGGAAGAGAAAGTAGGCGTGACAGGGAAGACCTGAGGTTCAAGTATCATTAGTAGAAGGGCAACACTTATTACAGTTAGATACATGGAGAGTTGGATGTGCAAGTTAAAATAATTCTTGTGAATGAACGAAACTTAACTGGAGATCAAATCAGTGGAGAATATAGATGTTCCACAAAAACCCTTGGGAACAGACCTGTCCGCCTGGCAATAGGAATGAGTAATTTTTCCTAACAAAATCATATGACCCAGAATACCACATGCAACACTGTGATTAATTACACAAAATGTCCCAGGAAGCTCTGGTATATGTCAAGAGATAAGCCCAGTCAATGGACTACAGTTTAACTGCAAACCTTAACTCAACCTTCAGCTATGGAGCTCTGACTGGCGCCTCCATAGTAAGTGAATAATTCCACAAGAGCTGAAATTCAAATGTGCTCTTGTATATCACTTAGATATCCACAACCAAACGGTTTGGACAGAAAGCCACTGAAGACTGTTAAAAGACTACTAAAGAAAGCAACAGCTGGCAAAGATTATAGATTCATAGGTTTTAGGAGTACGAAGGATTATTATAACCATCCAGTCTGATTTACATAACAAAGGCCATAGAATTTCACCAGGTGATTCCTGCATCAGGCCCCAAGTTTCTGGGTGAGCGCTAAGTTTAGAAACACATCCTGTCTTGATATAAAGGCTTCAGGTGATGGAAAATGAACTATAATCCTAACTACATTGTTCCTATGGTTAATTGCCATTGGTTTAAATGGTTAAAAGCCACCATATGTTAATGGTTAGTCAAACGCACAAGAAGGAAGATGGGCTGGTTTTTAGGGCATAAGCCTGGGACTTCAGAGCTTTGTGTTCAATTCCTAGCTTTGCCACATATTTTCTATGTAACCTTGGGAATGTCATAAGAACCGCCATACTGAGTAAGACCAAAGGTCCATCTAGCCCAGTATCCTGTCTTCCGACAGTGGCCAATGCCAGGTGCCCCAGAGGGAATGAACAGAACAGGCAATCATTAAGTGATCCATCCCCTGTTGTCCATTCCCAGCTTCTGGCAAACAGGGGCAAGGGACACAATCCTGGCTAATAGCATAAAAGCCATCCAGGCATAAAATCCATTTAGTCTTTGCCTCACTTCCCCATCTGTAAGAGGAGGATAGTAGTACTTCCCTTCCTCACAAGATTGTTGTAAGGATAAATACATTAAACTCTGTGATATTCAGAGGCTGGGTGCCAACCTAAGATCAACTGTATAAATTTTGCACCTTATTTCTTGTGTAAATGTATCTACCTTCAGCTTTCAGCCACTGGATCTTGTTATGCCTTTGTCTGTTAAATTAAAGAGCCATCTACTATCAGAAATCTTCTCCTTACACAGGTACTTTTAGACTGTAATAAAGTCACCTCCTGATCTTCTCTAGGATAAACTAATTAGAGCGAGCTTCTTTCTTCTCACGGTAAGACTTCAAATCATTCTTGTAGAGATTTTTCCTGAACCTTTTCCAATTTGTCAACATCCTTTTTCATGTGTTGACACCACAACTGGACACAGTACTCCAGTCATGGTCTTTTGTCATGTTTTGGTACCTTCGGGTACGTGTCTCCTGTTTTCAATACAAGTAATTCCCACTGAATTCATATTCTGTAACAGGTGAATAGGACCTTTCAAATACAGAAATAGTTTTACAGATGAAGGTGGACTACTAGTTTACGTGATTGATAATGACAAAAAACACTCAAAGTTAACTTCGAAAAAGCTACTGATGTCAATACATTCCATTGGCATAACAGGCTTGAGTGTCTGAGTACCTGCACAGGATGAGATACCATTGCTGAATCACAGGTAGGATTAGTGAATATAGTGCTTTGTTACTCATGATCCAAGAAAGGAAAGGAATCTAAGAGGAGAGTATAATGCAGGCCAGTGGTACCACAAGCAAACTTTGCCCAGTACACTAGAGCTGGCTGAGAATTTGATATTAAAAAAATTGTTGAAGAATGCAAATTTGTCAAAGGGAAGATGTTTTGCGGGAAAATATTGCTTTTAATTAATTTCTCAACTCAAAGAGTTTTTGAAAAAAGTTTATAAAGATTGACAACATCCCATTTTGATGTTTTTGAAAAAAAGAATTCTGGCTTTCTGATTCAAAACAACTTTGTTTTGAAATTTAAGCTCTAGTAAAAAAAATGCAAGTGGTTGAAATTTGAAAAAAATTGACATTTGAAAAAATTAACATCACAAAATTAACAAAACCAATCAGAGATGATAGACACGTACTTGGGCAGCTAGCCCTCTGCTGCTCCTCGTGGCACAACAGCTGTGCTCTATTTTTAGCTCACTAGTTAGATCAGAGCTAGCACAGGTATGTCTCCTCACATCCCTAGCTTGAAGTGCAGGTATGCCTTTGTCAGCAGCTGGACCTTTAGACTGTCCTTGTTCATACTTTTTTCTAGGCGCAGTTCTAGGTGCCGTGAATAATCCACCATTCCTGGTTGGCCACAGCAGTAATTAAAGATACTTAAAATATTTTGCACATCAGTAGCATTCACTGGATTCCATTTAAGCATACCCTATCTCTGCCCTGCCCCCTTTCATGCCCACTCATGTTCAGTCCAGTGATGAAACAGAGGTTTGCTTACATTAATGTGGCTTCTTTTTGCAGGTACTGAGCAGACACTGACTGCTGAATGTTAAGGCTTTGGTTCTGCACTTCTCTGCTCATAATACCTACTGTGGCATAATGGAACAGTGTCTGGTGTGCTGTGGTATGTATAACCGCAACAGGCAGAGAAAGCATAGAAAGGTAAGGTGATCAGGGAGCTACCTTGTGTTGAAGAGAGGCCAAAGGCTTCTATTTTAAACTAACAGAACAATGTTTTTGAGTCCACTTTTGCTTATTCCTCTTAGCAGATGCTGGTGGCTCCTTTATTATGTACTCAAATACATTCACTGAGCTTTATTGTGTGCAAGACCAATCATCCAAGGAAGTTTCAGAGCTAGATGGGGTCAGAATGTTCCTCATCTCGTGCCAGATATCCAAATCAAGACTACTTAAAGCTAAAAGGAGACTCTACCCCAGACATATGATTGGAGCTAAACGATGTAGTAAACAGCAAGAACTTCACAACAAGCTCCCTTAATAATTTGAGCAGCAGCCCTGAATCTGCCTATTTGAATGATCCCCAAATTAATTGGCTGAAAGATCACACGTTCATTGATGCTTACAAACTGGAAATCATATGGGAGAAATCAAGAAACATAATTTTCTATGTAATGAGCTCTTGGCTACGTCCTTCTAGCTATTATTCTGCATTCCCAGGACTCGGAATGTAAGCGCAAAACATTGCCCATTGGAAATGTCCGTGATAAATGTAAGCTCACTGCCGGATGCAAACTGCAGCTGCCAAATGCCAGAGCCAGTACCATGTAACATAAACTCTGCTCATGCACCCAAATGGCTCTGCCTTTTATCTGGCTTTAATAACAATGATGCAAGAGTCAACTCCATGCCAAATGCCATGGCAAACCTTGACCCACAGACATTCCTCTGGTTGCATAGTTTATGATTATTAAAGTAGTACCTCCAGGTGCTCAACAAAAAAATCAAGCCCCATTGACCTAGGAATTGTACAAACACATATGAGAGAGTCTCTGCCCCAAAGAGCTTTCAAGTTAAATAGGCAAGACAGGAAGAAGAGTGGGAAAGGAAAGAGGCAGGGAGATAAAGGTCACACAACAGGTCAATGACAGAGCCAGGAATGAAATTCAGGTCTCCTAAATCCCAATCCAGTGTCCTAGCCAGTGGACTATGCTGCCTTTCTGGCAACACACCACTGCAATGGGAAATTCAAGAGATCAGCCTCAGGTGGTATCAGTTTAAATGTCACCCTAGCTATTGCTATCCGTATTAGCCTCCCAATACTTGGAACAGAGCCTGTTTCAAGAAGGGAGCGCCAATCTGCTACAACATATATAATTTTTATAAGATTAAGAAATATTTTTCTTTAAAGCATGTCTTGGTTTCTTCAGCATGGAAAAGAAAATGAACCCACCCAAAGATTGCCAGATAGGGTACATGGTAATTCCTGATCCTTGGAAGAAGTAACAGTAGGAAATGTTTAATCCTCTGTTACCCATGGATAATGGATACTTATGCATGTGCAGTATTACTAGATTCCCTCTAATCTCCAGTCATATTGAGCATGATTAATTACAGTGGCAGGGACAGCAGACCGTCTTCACCAGATCTGCATGCCAACATCTTGTTGCTGATGTGAGAATACAATCAAGTACCAACTACTGGTACAACAGGGATGGGTTTTGTGCACATATTCCCGCTGCAAACAAGTTATGAAGCAATAATACTCAAAATAACTTATTTTGTCTATTCCTACATATGTTGCTACATGGAATTTCATTCAGCATGTATTTTTTTAATCCCACTTATTCTCTGCACATAGCCGTATGACTAAGTAATGACACAAGTTAGCGAAGATTGCTGCTGCACCTCGTGTTATATATTTTCCTTAGCTGTGACCTGAAGTGAATAGGAAAATGATCTATTTAGACATGAGTCTCATATAAACTGTTTTAGTCACTGAATCTTCACAAGGCTTTCAGGGAGACAGGGAGAGCTAGAGACCAGAGTTTTAACTCCAGCTCTGTCATGGGTCTTGAATATGAGCTTGGGTAAGTCACTTCATCTTTCTATGCTTCTATGTCCCTTCCCACTATCTGTCTTCTCTACTCAGATCATAAACTCTTTGGGGCAGGAGCTAACAATGAGTTTGGACAGCACGATGGGGCCCCAAACTTGGTTGGGGCTTCCAGGCACAATGCAATACAAACAGCAATGCCACAACAACTCTGTTTACCTCAGGTACCCTCAATGTTTCTTCATCACTCCCACACTGCCTGGACTGCACTTTGAAAATGCAAGCCTCAAACTAAATTCTACCGACTTCCCATGGCTCATAAAGTGTCACACACACCACGTCCACAAATGGAATGTGTCCCACACTGCCTTATACTGCCTGAGCATGCTCAGAGTAAACCACCATCCTGACACATGGGGAGTGCTTTAAGTAGCAGACTGCTGCCACCCTGGCACGAGAATGATGTTAATCATAAAGCTGACATTCATTTTGACTGTGGAGGGTGCAAATATGCAGATGAATCCAACATTAACAGAAGCAGAATTGCATAAAGAGAACTTCTCTTCCCTGTCTTAGTTATAGAACCTGATCCAAAACCCACTGAAGTTAGTGAAAAGATTCTACTTGATTTGAGCAGGCATTGGATGAGGCCCACTCTGAGCTTCAGAATATAACTACTGCTTTCCAACATGCGCTTCACTGATAAACCACAACTGAACACAAGTTGTTGGCAGATGACTCAGCCACTTGGTAGCTCTTTACAGAACATACCAGAGAACCCCACTAACCCACATTCTAGTAATCTGCAAATCTACATTGAGAGTGGATTCTGAGATTAATAGTTACTTTATTGGGGCACAGAATAGTGAGGTTCACCTTCTGGTCTGGATCCAGGATAGGGGACACTGCCACTGCTTTGGGGAGTCACTGTACTCCCTATGTGTCACTACATGGCAACACTAAAGACAATGCTTAGGTTATAATGTTGCAGGCTTGCAATGAGAAAAGCAAAGAAATGGCTGACAGCAGGGTCAAGAAGAGAGTTTGCGCCCATGGATGTCATGATAAGAGAGTCTGCTTATCAAAGCAGAATTGAATCAATGGGTATTCTTGTACATTGTATTTGTCTCCCTAATGATTTTTGATCACCAACATCTTTCCTCTTTTCAGTAATAAAATCATCTGTAAGCAGCAGTCTGGAATTTTAGCACATACTTAATGGGTTCCTGAAATTGGCTTTACAAATCTCTAACTTCTTCATCTTTGGCTCTAATTAATGGTAGAAAGATTTAATTGATAGATTTCCTTTGAGCACATTAAAGTAAGTCTAGCATTAACTGGATTTTATTCCAATAGAAGTGCAGATAGATCTGCAGTCTACTTTAGCTGCTTTTTTCTCTGTTCTTGACCTACTGTAGTCGCTTTTCATGGGTGGCAATTGCAAGCCCATCAGCTATTTAAAGAGTCTGCAATGTCTGTTTTGTACAGCGTAGGCCAATGCAAAGTGCCACTGCTTCTATCACAGTTGGCCTTCTGCGACCAAGGCTGGCTGGAGCACTCTACAATGCCCCAAGATGCCCTTTTTTTCAGTTTACATGAAAACTAAGGGGATTTCTTGAACAAGTTTGGTGCAATTGCCACTTCAGTCTGACTGTCAAGGCTCTTCCTCTTGTAAAATAATAAACACAACTCGTGTGCACTTGAGGCCTTGATTTCTGTCAACATGCCAGAGAAAGAAACAAAGAAACAGACATGGGCTGATTTTAAAGCAACTTTAAAGGCGTGGGGGGCGAGTAAACTGCCCTCCCAAAAATACTAGTGAGGAGGAACAAGGGCGCACGTGAAGGGTACCAGCCAACTACCGAGGCTCTTGCTCCTGCGCATCTCTGGGAGCTGGCCCCTTTGAGCCTCTCACCCATAAGTTGCAACAAAAATACAAACTCCACTTGTAAGCCTACATCTGTTCAATTCTCTCCTAATGCTTGTGAACCTACAATCAAGCCCCCAGGATACCTCAAGGAAGACAAAAAAAAACCCACCCAACACTTTCTCAATCTTGTCTCTAGGGGAAAATTCCTTCTTGATACCAAAAACTGGTGAGCAGTGATATACAGCATCTTGGGAACACAGTTCAAACTGTACCTCTACAGTAGGGCAATGACAGCAGGGTAGCAAGCGCAGAAGAATAGCCGTTGCATGCTTTGAGGGCTTCACATACAGGAGCGGGGAAATGACAGACATCCTCCTCCTCCCCAACCCTCAAAGAATCATAGAATCATAGAACTGGAAGGGACCTTGAGAGGTCATCTAGTGCAGTCCCCTGCACTCATCTCCTAGCTCAAGCTGGATCTCCACATAATATTCTGGATGGGGAGCAGGGTGAGCAGCCAAGCCTGACCCTCCTTCTCCAGAACCTCAGGGATTGTCCTTCTCCTGCCGGTCTGATCAAATATCCCCTTCCCCACTGAGATCAGGAGAGGCATTCTTAAAACACAAGAAATGTATTTTCCCCACTGTCACTGAAATGTGTTTTTAAAAGGGAGGAATTTTGCTGATACTATCTAAACAAATTCACATTTGACCAGAGATCATTCTTGCAAAATTTGAGCCCAAACCTGGAACTTTCTGTAAAGTTATGAGTTTATGAAAGCGGTGGTTATAATGGTAACTTTGTTCAACCTTGCTTTTAGCAAGTACCACCTATAGTGTGCAGCTAGATCTACACCGATCCTATTAGCTCAGTCCCTTCTGGGAAGTATACTGTATCGCATTTATATTCTGCTGGCCTGGCCTTGGTGCAGCAGTAGCTGTGTTTTCAAGAAAACATGCTTAAAGCAACAGGAGCTGGGTGGGAAATGGTTTTCCCATCTCATGAAAGATGTAAAGAGTTTGTCCCATTTCAGGACGTGGGGGGGGAGTTGAAGTCTTGAACATTTACATTACCCAGTAATCCAAAACAAATTCAGGTTGGGTCAAAGTGGTTTGTTTTAATAATTTTGAAGTGTTTCTTTTTGATTTTTCACTTCTTTTAAAGTATAGATTTACATTTCAAATTAGTCATTTTGAACTGAAAAATAATTTTTTTCAAAACTATTGAAATATCCTCTTTTGGCATTTTTTAAACTTTATTTCAAATAAACGTAGACATCAAAACCAACCTCTTCGGTTTTAAGGAACTGACATTTTCTGATGAAAAATGTTTTGTCGAAAAATTCCCAACCAGCTCTAAAAGCAACACTCCATGAAATTAGCTACATGTAAATGGTTGCAAAACACAGTTAATATGACTATCAGGAAGTGTTATTATATGATGCTCAGTCCGTGCATGGTCCAAACCATATGATGTTAACACACAGCTCGTTCCAAATGGCGATATCTCATGTGCACAGCATGAAACCACACTTTCCCAGAGACAACTTAGTGAAATTTGGTGTGCACATTATAAAAATAATCAAATTGTATAGCACTGTGTCTCTGGATGGCTGCAGTTGAGGTGCAATTAAAGAGTGGATGGATTTTGTCAGACAATGGTAGATGTTTTGCTTTCCATGGTCACGTCTCTGTGAGGAAACTTATTGCACAATTATCAGCTTGCTCTTTCAGACTGAGACGGCTCTTCTATGAAAGTTGCTATTTCTTATATCTTGTCCCAAAAGTAAGTCAAAGTATTTGACCCAAAAGGACTACTCATGTGAGTAAGGCAAGAAGGATCTGGCCGTTTGCCTCATTGTCTAAAAGAAGAATGACAGTTATCCACAAAAAAAACCTAAATGGTTCGATAGCTGGTGCACTGAGATCGCTACCTATCAGGCTGGCGAATATTGTTTCATTGTTTCCCTGTGCTTCCTTTGACTGGTGGTCTGAATCCACCTGTTGTTTCTTGTCTTATACTTAGACTGGAAGTTCTTTGGGGCAAGGACCATCTTTTTGTTCTTTGTTTGTGCAGCACCTAGCCCTGGTCCATGACAGGACCTTCTAGGTGCTACCACAATACAAATAGTGGATCCAATATATGTGGCGAGAATTATCCTCCAATGTAAACTTTGTATCATAAGAGGTCTTGCTGTCAATATACATCATATGCACAGCCTATGTACTAGTGAAAAATACAGGTCCACTCCTCAGCTGGTGCAAGTCAGTGTTGCTCCATTGACTTCAATGAACTATATACACTTACACCAGTCCCCACCTGTATAACTGGAATCAGATACAGTCAGGCCTTATTTGTATAACAAGGTGTGATGGGGCCTTTCTGCCCCCTACTGGCAACAAGAGGGTTAGGGAGACTGAAAGACTCTCTAGTGGCAACAAGATGGATAAGGAGAGCCTGCTGAACCCATTCCACTACGCCTGCTGTCAGTGTCGGGCATGGAGAGAGAAGCTAGAAGAGGGAGACTTAGCCCAGTCCAGGGCTGACCAAGAAGGAGAGCTGAAGTCTTCTACTTCCTCAAGGAGGGAGGCCTGGTTCCAGCGAAGAGCCTAAGGCAGCTTGCCACCTGTGTGAGCTATTTGGAGGATGGGACAAGTAGGCCCAGGAGGACTGACTGAAAGCGACAAGGTTCCCGGAAACATGCAAGGATCCTTCTGACAAACCTGTAGACATTGATTCTGACATTGCTGTTTTCCTTTTTTGTTTGGACTCTGGCACCCGCATCTGGAAGGTTGAGGCACCAACCTTAGCGGGAGGGATAGCTCAGTGGTTTGAGCATTGGCCTGCTAAACCCAGGGTTGTGAGTTCAATTCTTGAAGGGGCCGTTTAGGGATATGGGGCAAAAATTGGATGATTTAATTGGGGATTGGTCCTGCTTTGAGCAGGAGGTTGGACTAGATGATCTCCTGAGGTCCCTTCCAACCCTGATATTCTATGACCACTACCCCAAATCTATGAGGGGCAACATGCAGCAGGGTGAGTAGTGCCATCACAGGCAACAAGGGGTGCTGCTTAGACAACCTAGTTTGGTGGTTTTCAACCTGGGGTCTGCAGCCTATGTCTAAAATTTCCAAAGGGGTCTGCAAGTTCATTTGAAATTTTTAGGGGCCCACAAATGCAAAAAAAGTTGAAAACTACTGACCTAGTTACACAGGGATACTGAAAAGAGAAAGGGACCATTACAAAAATAAACTCAGCATATGACACATAATAAGGAATCAAATCAAAAAGCTAACATAATGATGTCTGTTGACTGAGGTAAGCCTTTTTTAGACAAGATGCTCAAAGCATACAATCTTCAAGAAATAAAAACCTCTAGCAAAGAATAAAATAGCCAAAGTAGTAGGTAATCTAGCTTTTAAAAATTATTAGTATTTGACAGGATTATAAATGAATGTATGCTATTTAACTGATTTTAGCTATAGTTCTGTCAGTGACCAGGAGATGGGCAGTCATGCCTCGTAGTCAGAGCGGGCATCAGTAGCCAGGAATCAGAGCCAGAATCAAATGTCAGAGCCAGAATCAGAAGCAAGGAGTCAGAGTCTAGAGTGAGGCAAGGCAGGCAAAGGGCTGGGTCCAAAGCCAGCACTATTTTAGACATGGGCTAATGCTTTAAGCACTGCTGAACACCCGGAGCTGGGCTTAAGAGTCAGTCTGCTGATCCTTCCAACCAATCAGACAGCCTATTACAAGCCAGCTGTGCTTGTTACGTTGCCCAGAGACTGGCCCTGTTGCAGGTCCTGCTTCCAGCCTAATTCTGCTGCAGGCCCTGCTTCTTGTCAAGTTCCCTATGGGCTTGATCAAAACCTCACTGGACTCTTTGGGAGTCTTTCCACTGACTTCAGTGGGGTTGGATCAGCCCCTTAGACTAGTAGTGTCTCTTCAAGAGTGGTATATGTGCCATAAGATTAATAAAGGAAAATATCCAAATTTATTAGAGATGAATGTTACTTGAACACCAAAGAAGAAGAAATACCCCTGGACGGCCTTGAGCAAAATTATAAACAATGGGATGAAATAAAAGACAAGGAAAATTTAGGCTGAATATCAGGATAAAGCATCCAACAGCAATGTGGGTTATACTGTGAACTAGCCTCCTAGGAAAGTGAGAGACATTTCTCAAGGCAGTTGAAATTGAATTGGACAAGGAACTTGAGAGTATATTGTAGAGAGAACCCTGCGTAGAGGCGTGGAGAACATGACCTAAATAGGTACTTCCCATCTCAAGACTTGTTTGTTGTGTCTGATCCTGGCATCCAGACATCCCTCAGAGTTTAACTGATGAAAAGCCACATGTGGCACCTATAACCATAAAGAGAAGGACTAAGTGTAGTAACTGGTTTCTGTGCTGGACTGAAAGTCAAAGAGCTGGGGGAAAGCCTTTCTACAGGAGAAAACTAGCTTTCTTCTCAAATAAATTTGTTAGTTTCTAAGGTGCCACAAGTACTCCTGTTCTTTCTATGACAAAGTTATCCAAGCTCAAAAACCAATAGCAACATGCTTTCATGAGAATTCAGAGGCTTGGTAACAGCCATCAATAGGTCACTGGGACTCTCCAGGTGTATCCACCTACTAAAAGCACAGTATAGTAAGAGTGGATATATGGTCCACAAGTTCTGTGGGCTTTGGATCAGGTCCATATAGAACAAGTGGTCCCTTGCAGCTTTGTGTTACTGGCAGAAGTACCCACTTTTCTGTTGCCCCAAGTACTGTTACAGTGGCCATCACATCGCTTTGTCTCCTTAGTACAGCCATAATCAAAATTAGGATTTCACTGGAAGTCTTCCTCTTCATTTTCAGGAGAGTGTATGTCAGCTACCAGAAATCTAATATCCTTAAGTTAGTGGGACTTTTTCAGAAAACAAAATAATAGGATGTTTCTTAGGTGAGATAGCCACAACAACAAAAAAGAGTAACTGAGCTATACCCTTTCTACATTCAGAATCACTATCATCTTGTGAAGGAGGACAAGTGGCAAGAGAAGAAGGAAAAAATAGAAGCAGCAGTATCTTGCTTATGCTGAATCTCTGCACTTCCTAACAGATTCCCCACCAACTCATTCCAAGTATAGCAACTGGCTAGTGCTGCAGATGAGTTAGCAATAGGTAATCACAGCATTACCTAGAGGTATTTCATTTTGCATGTGTTCATTCAACAATGGCAGTAAAGTTTCATTGTGGGGTGGCGGTGAAAGGATTATGACTCACACAGAAAGAGTCATTCCACCAGCTCTAATCACTTTCCTTGATAGGCTCAACACCTGAATCACAACCACTCAGATGATTTTCCATTCTCACTGTTGCTATGAATCATACAAGTTAGGGATGGAAAATAACTATTTGATCATCCAGTCTGTCTGAATTGCTCCCTCAGTCCCTAAAGTACACTGGAATTATGTAAAGTATCAGAGGGGTAGCCGTGTTAGTCTGGATCTGTAAAAAGCAACAAAGAGTCCCGTGGTACCTTATAGACTAACAGATGTATTGGAGCACAAGCTTTCCTTATGCTCCAATACATCTGTTAGTCTATAAGGTGCCACAGGACTCTTTGTTGGAATTATGTAGATATAGTAGCTCAAATCTTGTGCAGAGTGGGTGGAAAGGGACAAAGGTTATTACTCCAGTCGTGATAGGGTGACCAGACAGCAAGTGTGAAAAACCGGGACAGGGGGTGGAGGGTAATAGAAGCCTATATAAGAAAAAGCCCCAAATATCGGGGCTGTCCCTATAAAATCGGGACATCTGGTCACCTTAGTCGTGGAGAAATTGAGCACCTGCCTCATGGCCTGCCTGCCTGTGACTTGTAGTAGTGATTCCATCCTCAGAACCCCCATTTAGATCTTTGCACAGAGCCCAATTACTCTGGCTTTGTGTAGCAATCTCACGCAAAGCCAAAACAAACACCATTGGAAAAGAAAATACCATGGGTCTGAGTCTCTACTCGCTTACACTAGTGGAAATCACGACTAACTCCACTGAAATCAGTGAAGCTATGCTGACATATGAGCAGCATCAGTGGCAAATCAGCTTATGTGGGGTTAAGGTACAGCTGCAGTGAGAATGAGTATTTAAAGAATCATGATCTGTATGATAATCTCTCATCCTCAACATTCCATTAGCAGGGACTTCTGCATTAAACAGACAGCTTGCTCCACATCTTCTGGCATGCAGAAGTGCAGTAGGTGCAATCCCTCTCAGGAACTGGGACTGTGAGTATTTGAGAGTGTGCCAGGCTCGGTCTCCACGGCACCCCCTTGTGGCCCACCAGGGCACTACTCACCCTGCCTCAGTTTCTCTCCAGGTCTTCAGTGATCAGCAGCCATATCCGGAAACAGTCCAGTTCTGTGGTAACTTAGCCATCCAGCTAAGTCAGTCAAAGTTCCACCCCTTCCGAGCTTCAAAAACAATATACAAAATCAAAAGGGAGGGTCAACCAGCCCAATCAATGGGTGCACCCAGCCCTCCTCCGCAGAGTCTGCTTTTTCTAATTAGCACTCATCTGGGCTTCCTGCCTCAGCTCTTCCTTCCCTCAGAGAGGTTTTAACAGCCAGCAATCTGACTCAGTTTCCTCAGCCAGGTTTCCCCCCCAGTTAGAGCCAAAAATCTACTTCCCTCCCCAGTCAACCACCAGCTAAGCTGGATTCTCCCATTTTAGCTCCAGGTCTGACGCCTTCTGTCAGCATAGTGGGGTGGGGCTGATTAAGCCCACGGGCTCTCATTAATCCATTCTTAACTAGCATGGGGCTTGTACATCCAATCAGAGACAGTCTTATACCAATAACTTGTCATTAAAATTCAATATCACATAATAGTAAATCATATAACAATTGTTTAAAAGACATAGAAAGGTCAGAGTTCAATCTCGTTGCATTGGGTGGTACTTAATTCAAAGTGACATAAGCAATAAACATGTGGTATCATTCTAATAAATACCCAGGATAATGACCATAAAGCCAGGCCAATGCAATAAAAGTGATTGTTCCAGAGAACTTTTTTGTGGTAACCAAGACCTGCACTTGATGTTACATTATAACTTGTTGTCATTACTTTGTGTTCCTGTTAGTCTGAGCTCTTCTGCGTCTATCCACTGTTTCTCCAAAACAGTGTGAATCTATTTTCCATTCTGCAGGTCAAAGCAAAGTGTGTGGGATCATTACGCTCCACATGGAATTTTGGTAGCAGATGTGTGATTTTTCCTACCAAATAGCACAGTGTTTCCTCCCAAATAGCACTCTTTTGAGCTCAGTGTTTTTCATAGTGGAAGAATTTAAACAAACCATATTCTTGTCTGGTTGGCTGTGCTGATGCTTAGATGGCAGATATCACTGTACGGCACCGGAAGAGTAAGTCAACATTTTTAGAAACTTTTAAAAGAGTAATTGGAATCACTGCAGCTGCAGTGTAAAGGTTTATGGAAAACATCCGACCCTTTCAATCCCATCCTTAACTTTTAAGGACAGCAGCAAATGTCCCAGTTACCCAGTGAAACTATTTAAATATTCAAAGTTTGCTGTTATTTCTAAGGCATATCCATTCAAGTTATTAGAACATTTGGACATATATCCAGCCCATGAGTTCAAGCACTAGTGTGGAACTTGGGAGACATCAGTTCAATTCCCAACTTTGCCACAGATTTCTTGGGTTATGTTGGACAAATCAATGGGAGGTAGGCACCTCAATACCTTTAAAGATTGGTGTCTTAGTCTCTGTGCATTAGTTCCCCATCTGTGAAATGCAGATAATAGCACTTCCCTTCCTCGCAGACATGTTATGAGAATGAAATATATTAAAGATTGTGAGGTGTTCAGATACTACAGATAACAGTAGAGACACATAAGGACCTATAGCAAAGTTGTTGGTGCAGATGGAATGCACACAGCAGTATTGATGTGCAATGGAAATTAGTTTTAACTTTTCAATGGTGAGTTGGTAGTTCTGGGCAGCCTCACAGGATTGGTAATGGGTGTAGATACTGAAGTCCATGGGAGTCTTTCCATTGACTTCAGTGGGCTTTGGGTCCTATCCTTGAGGGACCAATCCTGCAAGTTGGGATCCTGCTTGGAATCTTAAATACCAGCTAGTCCAAATATTTTACAGTTATAAAATAACTGTCCGTAGGTGTCTGTACAAAAATGTTGGCTGATCTTCTTTTCAATGGTCTCATGGTTTTACCCACACATTACACTATTAATCATGCTGTGCAGACAGTTTAGCTAAGATGCCACAAAGTCTGTGCTGCACAGGATAGAATGCTGAATCTGAAATTCCTTACCAGTTGTGGGGAAGAAAAGAAGGACTTTGCCCTATTAGTGTGGTGGCCTTGGACACATAATGAAGTTAGTTATGCTGGTTCAGCACATTTCCTTTTGTTTCATTGATGCCATTTAAAAATAGTTTTCTAAGATTCTGGTAGCCTCTAAATACTTGCTATTTAAAACTGATTCTTCTTTACAGAGGCTTTAGTGAGAGCTATTGATTGAGGATACTGAGACTGCTTTATTGTCTATGTATATAATTTGGGCTTTCTGCTTAAACATATACATCCACAGGAAGGGTCAGAAATACCCCTCAATTCTGTTTTGCCCTTATAGAATGAATGGATGTTCACAGTTAAGCCAAGACAAAGGCTTGTCTCTCCACTTAAGTTACAAAAGCATTTATTTTATACCATGTATTCAAAGGCTTGCTCAAATCCAAGGATCGGAATTATGGATGTTTGTAATAAAATACATGTCCCACAAGTGGCTTATATTTTACTCTCTCTGTCAGAACGATCCTCCTCATTCTATTAGTGGTGTTTCATTGGTTTCCCTTGATCAGATTCTATGGCATGGATGGACTGAAACACCAGGTTTAAATTTAGTTGGGAAAATCTGCACATACCGAGTATCAGATTCCAGAGGTTGAAACCCCCATGTAGGCTATCATGAAGGAAAGTTGTTGGATAAGATCTTTGTTCCCACTTGGCCATGAAATTGCTTCCCCAAAACAGCATGTGAATCGGCATCTCTCAGCCTGTTCCCAACTTAGTCTTGTTTAATCTGCTACCCATAATAATAATAATTATTAATAATAATAATACTTCCTTTCTCCCAACCTTTGCCACTATTTATGCTTTTAGCTGCCTGACAGGACAGAGACTGTATTCTACTACATTTATATACTGTGCCTAGCACAATGGGACTCTTATCTCATAACCCCATTACTACTATCGATCATTTATATGGTGTAAGTGAAAATAGAATCAGGACCTGAATTTTCAAATGCAAATGAAATCCTGCAGATGGTCAGTAGCTGCTGTTAAATCTTAACAAAACATCCCTGTGAATCTACTTGAAACAATAAAAAATATCCAGAGGAAGCAAGCCACATTATGGAATATTAGCTAGCAATATTTCATTTAAATCCAAGCGTTTTAACAGCTGGAACCGCAGAACTCCTCTTCTGGTTTAGAATGGAAACATTGACACCCCTCTCCCCACAGTTGCTCTTGCGGGCGCCACTATAATAAACACCTGAATATTTGCAATAAGCAATCTAACCCCCTTGCACAGAGGTTACTGCTGTACAAGTCACAAGAGAAGCGGGAAGCAAATAATCTAAACAAACTCTATTTAGTTTTATAACTCCCAAGTGATGTGTATATTTGGGGTCCAAGTGCATTTTCCTTCCAGGTGCATTCTGTCTCCAAAACCCAATGGACTGTTTGATGCAAGTGAAGCCCTTACCTTTTACTCATTTTTCCTTTCCCCTATTTCTGTCTGTTAAGTATTACCCCATGACCTTTCACTGATTGGCTTCAATTAAGACCATAGATTTCCTCTTCCTGAACCAAAGTCAGGTTACAGTGCAAGAAAAATAAAGGCAAAATCAATGTGTCGCAGTCATCCAGATACAGTCCTTGAATGTCAGCATTTAGAATCAAACGTTACTTGGAGCTCCCACCCACTGGGAGCCCTGATGGTACACATTTGCTGGCAGCCTTTTGAAGCCTCCAGTAGTTCTACCTCCAGTCATCATTTTTTTTCCGCATGAAAAAACTATCCAGTTTTCAAACACAAATATAAAATTCAAAAGGAATGAATCCAAATTTAATAAAAAGTACAAACCTATTCAGTACCCTTTATCTTTACATTTATATGGTTTCTTTGCAGAGCAAAAGGAAGGAGTATTTTATTGCTTTGTCCACACAGAGGTACTAGACAGACGTTCCTGCTTACTGGGAAATGGGCATGTTCTGTCTTATTTTTAAAAACAGAACATTCTGCAGAATTATATTTGACGCTATGCCCATGGGAAGTCCCATTGAGAGCAATCAAGGTCTGCGTGCACAGATCCAGTTGCAGGACCAGGGCCTAAGCACTAAGGTAAATATCCTCAATTAGGTTAAATACTTTTGAGGACTTGGGCCTCAATGATTATAACTCAAAGCACCCTTGTGAAGTAGGGAAGCACTATTATCCCCATTTCCAGATAGAAAACCAAGACACAGAGAGACTCAGATCCAGATCTTCAAAGGGATCTAGGCTCCTAACTCCCATTGGTTTCAATGGGAATCAGGCACCTAGATCCCTTTAAGGATCTGAACCTAAGTGACTTGCCCCTGGTCACAGAGGAACTCTGTGGCAGAGCCAGGAATCAAACCTAGATTTCCTGAGTTCCACCTTAACTGCAAACCATTCTAACTTTCCAAGGAGAGGACTCCTGCCAGAGTTAATGGAATTTAGCAAAGATCACTGCAGAGGTATCAGGCAGGTAGAGGTGGCAGGCCCCTTCTGATGTATTCCAGTGCCAGGATTGCGCTCCCTGGGTGTATCTCCCCTGGGGATAGTACCGAATAAGGGAAGGAGGGAATACAGGCTGATCCATCACCTCTCCTAACCTGGGGCTCATCGGCAAATGAGCATATTGACCCCTCCACTATGTTCAGTGAGATAGTCCTCATTTGATGCTGTGGTAGCCATGGTTAGGGAGTGTGACCCTGGGATGCTGTTGCCAAAATGTGACATGAGGTCTGCATTCCAGTTGCTTCCTGTGCATCCCAGTGGCTTTAACCTGCTTGGGTTTCTGTTTGAGGGCCATTACCATTTTGACAAAGTCATGGGGCATGGGGCACTCAGTGTCATGTACTCCTTTTGAAAGATGCAGCTCCATGCTGGAGTGAGCAATTGTGCAGGAGACTGGCCTGCCTTACACAGTGATGACTTCTTATCTGTAGGAAGGTTAGGGACAGGCAACTGTGAGTACATGCTTCAGGTGTTTCAGAACCTAGCTGAGTGCCTCAGGGTCCCCCTTGGCATGAATAAAAAAAGAGGGCCCTACCAGAAGTTTGATGTTCCTGGGCATCGAACTGGACACAGTTCAAGGTGTTTCTAGGTTTCCTACAGAGAAGTTGGAATCGGTCAGTGCACTAATGCAGGCTCTCAAAGAAAATTATTCTGAGGGAACTAGAGGTGGTCCTGGGGCACCTAAACTTTGCGTGCTGGTGTCGGTTACCCAATAGGGCATTTTGTGCTTGTCTGGCGTCGGCCTCTGCCTTGTCTGGAGTGCAAAACCCCCACCACTTTATCAAAGTAAAAATGAGAGTGAAACAAGGAGAATGAAAGAAGACGTAGAAGTGTGGGAAAGATTCCTGGAAGAGTTTAATGGGCTTTCATTATGGCATTTGGACTGGCAGCTCAAAACTGAGCTGCGGGTACCATCTGACACCTAAGGAGGCGTAGATTTTGGGGGTTTACTTTCAGGGAGTGTAGTGTGTTGGGTGGCTCGCAGTATTACGGGGGACATCATGTTCCTTGAGGTTTTTTCCTATACTGGTGGCAGTCATTGTTGGGGAGCAACCGTTCAGAACAAAAAAGTCCATTTCTGGTGCGACAACCAATCTGTGGCTCATATTGTAAATAGACAGCCGTCTAAGACGGCTCAGGTAATAAGGCTGGTGAGGGCTTCATCTTACACTGCCTGTGGTTTAACATCCTTTTTCATGCAGTGCACGTCCCCGGAGTGGATAATGGTGTTGCCAATGCTCTATCTTGATTTCAGGATGACAGATTCTGAGAACTCACCCCACCGGCGGCCAGCAAGGATCTGCAGGCGATGCCCCAAGAACTCTAGAGCCTTGGCTCAAGACAGCTGTGGGACTAGGAGAGGACTCTGAGAGCCTATAAGGCCAGTCTTTCATAGTTCACAGAATTTAGGTCACAGGAAGGGCTTTACTATTGGTGATCCAGACCTAAGCACCAGGTGGTTCAAAATGTGGTGTCTTTCACCCACCACAGTTTGACTCTCTCCACTATCTGTGGCTGGATAGCAGGCCTGCCCTACTGGAGTAGGTTGGTGGGTTTCCCAGACCCATTTCATAGTGTGGAAACTCTTAGAAGGTGACCCAGGAGCAGCAGACACCAGAGGGACAACAGGGTACCCATAACATTGGAAACCCTGACAGGATTAGTACAGGCTCTGTGGGTTGGCAGCTGTGGGAGGGAGGCCATTTTATTTAAGGCGGCATTTGCTGTTGCCTTCTCTAGTGCAATTAGAGTGAGTGGGCGAGCTGGTGCCCATGACAGCAGTGTACAGGTCCTAGCTAGGGTTGCCAACTTTCTGACTGCAGAAAACTGAACACCCTTGCCCTGCCCTCTGCCCCACCCCTACCCCCAAGGCGCCACCCCTGCCCCATGCCTTCTCTAAGGCCCTGCCCCCACTCACTCCATCCCCCCTCCCTCCCTCGCTTGCTCTCCCCCAACCCCGCTCACTCACTAATTTTCACTGAGCTAGGGCAAAGGGTTGGGGTGTGGGAGGGGCTGAGGGCTCCGGCTGTAGGTGCGGGCTCTGGGCTGGGGCTGGAGATGAAGGGTGTGGGATGCAGGAGGGGGCTCCGGGCTGGAGGGTGGGCTGAGGGATTTGGAGTGTGGGAGAGGGCTTTGGGCTGGGGCTGGGAGTGGGGTGTGGGAGGGGGTGAGGGCTCTGGCTAGGGGTATGGGCTCTGGGGTGTGACCGGGGATGAGGGGTTTGGGGTGCAGTAGGGGGCTCTGGGCAAGGGTCGAGGGGTTTGGAATGTGGGAGAGGTGGTGCAGGGTGCAGGCTCTGAGAGAGAGTTAGGGTGCAGGCAGGGGTTCAGGGATGGGGAAAGGGGTTGGAGTGCAGGCTCCAGGCAGCACTTACCTTAGGCGGCTCCTAGAAGTGACCAGCATGTCCCTGCGGCCCCTAGGCAGAGGCATGGCCAGGTGGTTCTTCGTGCTGCCCCTGCAGCTCTCACTGGCCATGGTTCCCGGTCTATGGGAGTTGTGGAACCAGTGCTCGGGGCGGGGGCAGTGCACGGAGCCTCCCTGGCCAACCCTGCGCCTAAGGGACATGCTGGCTACTTCCAGGAGCCATGCGGAGCCAGGGCAGGCAGAGAGCTTGCCGGTCTTAGCCCCGCTGCGCTGCCGACCCGACTTTTAATGGCCTGGTCAGCGGTACTGGCCTGAGCCTCCAGGGTTCCTTTTCGACCAGGCATTCTGGTCGAAAACTGGATGCCTGGACACCCTAGTCCTAGCATTCATTAAATGTAACAGGCATACAATGATCAGCAGGAGTGGTGTCCCTACACTTAAGGTACTCAAAAACAGACCAGAAGGGAAAGCAGAGGCACCATTTAGAGAGGGCGGGGGGGGTGCTTCTTCTCCCTCCCCTCCCCCCTCCCAAGTTTCCTACCACAGTGGAGTGCAAACAGGAAAAGGAACTGTTGCTTGTGCTCTGATTGGAGGAACTTGAAGCCCTTAGCTGTGATCTGAGTAAGAAGTTGCTGTTGGCTGACGGGCTGTCCCTAAGGAGCTGTATCAGCAGCTCCCTTCTACCTCTCGGCTCTGGTCTATGTGGGCTGCTCCTGCTCAGTGGCTCGGAACGGGAGAGCTGTCTGTAGTGCTCTGTCCACCCCACCCCTTCTCAGAGCGAGTCTAGGTTCCCAAATGCCCCCTCTGGCTGGGTGGCTGAGAGCCTGTGTGCCCATTAGAAACCTTGCCTGCCAGCCCCCTCAGCCAGCAGCAGCATTAGCAGCCCTGGGGCCAGAGGGATGTGCAAAGCACTTCACATGGGTAAATAGCTCCCTGTCACCCAGCTGATAGGATGAGACCCAGGAAAGAGCAGTTTCTGGATAACCTTGTCTGAGAGAAGAGACCTGATGAGTGCTGGTCTCCCTAAGACTCTCCCACAAAGCTGATCAATTTTATTTTCAGTGTAACAGTCAGTGCTTCTCTTCTACATTTCAGCTGCTCCTGATGGAAATCAAAGGAAGTTATTGTACATACCTATAGTTCTCAATCAGAAAAAAAAATGTTTTCTTTCTTGAATTAGTCTATGGACCCCTGGGACTTTTTTTTTTTTTTTTAAATAATTCCTGGAGTGCTCTTAATCCTACCAGGTTGTTACAGCCTTAGAACAGGTCTCTTTACTAACTTCCTTAATATTTGAGTATGACCTTGAAAATGACATTGTTTAGAGGGCAACTTCTCTTAATAACATTTAAGACGTATAGTGTCATATTATATTTTCATTAAGGCATGGTTAAGAATCATCCAGTGGCGTCACTGTAGATACATGCTCAGGATTTCTATATTACATTATAAAACTGAACTGTTTCCAGAGGCTAAAACAGGCTTTTAGATCAGTCATTTGTAATTGAAATTTCAATTTTTTTTTTTTAATATTTTGAATCTTTACACCTTTAGTACCTTGAACTGGTCGCCCCATCTCAAAAAAGATATATTGGAATTAGAAAAGGTACAGAGAAGGGGTAGGAGACAGTTTCTGTATGAGAAGAGATTAAAAACACTCTGACTGTTCAGCGTGGAAAAGAGACCATTGAGTGGGGATATGATAGAGGTCTATAAAATGTTGACAGGTGTGCAGAAAGTAAATAAGGACGTATTATTTACTCCTTCTTATAACGCAAGAACTAGGGGGTAACCCAGTGAAATTAATAGGCAGCAGGTTTTAAACAAACAAAAGGAAGTGCTTCTTCACAGTCAACCTGTGGAACTTGATTCCAGGGATGTTGTGAAGGCCAAAACTATAATAGGGTTAAAAAAGAACTAGATAAATTCATGGAGAATCGGTCCATCAATGGCTAGTAGCCAGGATGGGCAGGGATGCAACCCAATACTGTGGGTGTGACGGTGTCCCTGGCCTCTGTTTTCCAGAAGCTAGGATTAGATGACAGGGGATGGATCACTTATGATTGCCTGTTCTATGCATTCTCTCTGAAGCACCTAGTATTGGCAAGTGTCAGAAGAAGTGAGGTTTTTACCCATGAAAGCTTATGCCCAAATAAATCTGTTAGTCTTTAAGGTGCCACCAGACTCCTTGTTGTTTTTGTCAGAAGATAGGATACTGGCCTAGATGGAACATTGGTCTGACCCAGTACAGCCGTTCTTATGATACCATAAGGACTGGGATTGGGAATATCTTGCTGTATTATCAACTGATTGTTCTAAATTTACATACAGAATTAAAATATGGCTTTAACTGGTGTTTGTATATATATATATTGTGATAGACCCAGGCCAGTTGGGTACAGCAGAGTAGCAGAAGGCAGATATACTGGCCACTGGATTAACAGTTTTCTGATTCCAATTAACCTGCAAAGAGTCAGATGAGGCCATTAAGCTAATGTGACCACCTAACTCTAATTAAGGCCCCCCTGATAGTATAAAAGGGCTCACTCCAGTCAGGCAGAGGAGAGCAACTGTGGCTGAAGGGCTGGTTAATGAAGACACTCTCAAGTCATTAGTAAGGGAACCCTAAGGTGAGGGTGAAGAAGGGAGAAGCAGGAGAGCTGTGGGGAAGTGGCCCAGGGAAATGTAGCAGCTCTGGCAGTGAAAGGTCTGCTGCCAACAGCTGCTACCATTAGGGTCCTTGGGCCGGAACCCAGAGTAGAGGGCGGGCCTGGGTTCCCCCCAACCCACCACTACAGAAACACCTCCTGGGAAGGGAAGACAGGCCCCTGTCAGGACAGGAGGCTAAACTGTTTTGGTATGAGGCTGTAGAAGCAACAGAGACTATGGGAGTTCTCTCACCAACCTCCTTGCTGGCTTATGATGAAAAATGCTCAGTAGATTGTATCCCTGGTCCTGCATGGAGGGTTGCAGTGAGCCTTTGAGGCTAGCATAAACCACCTGGAAGCGTGGGTCCCAGGGGGACAAGGTTGGAGTTCTGCCACAATATATATATTCCTTTCTATATAGGAATTAGATACAGTGCTCCTGTTTGCTAACTTCTAAGTTATTATCTGCCAAAAAAATCTAGAATTTTCAGGTGCCTAAGTAGCTCCTGGTATCACAGTTAAAGTTGCCCCACCCCCCAAAAAAAATCTGAAATGGTGCCCCTGAGGGAAAGGGGAATAATGTGTTGAATGACCATGCAGATGGGCACTTGTGCTCTGTAAAGGCAATACAACCCACACTAAAAATCCAAGGCCTTCAGCCAGGACTGCTGTTCATAAATGGTGATGGTAGCTACTTGACAAGTTCAGTGAGGTGTTGAGAAACACCTGGCGCTGCTAAGGTCTTGACTTCCTCCCAAAACTACGGTTCTCATTCTTTCAGGATTGGGGCAGTGACATCAGTGGCTGCAGAGATTCTGGCCCATGGCAGGTGCAGGCAACAGGGTGCAGGAAATCAAGGTGTTACTGGACTTATGTCCTCACCAAAGGAAAAGATGGCACGGAACCGCAAAACATATCTAACCCAATGTCATAGGTGCTGTGTTCCCAGGGGGTTCTCAACCCCCCCGCTCCACCCCAGGCTCCACCCCCACTCCACCCCTTCCACCAAGCCCCCACCCTGACCCTGCCTTTTCCCACCCCTCCCCCCAGCATGCCCCACTCTCACTCCTCCCCCCGGCACCTCCTGCATACCACTAAACAGCTGATTCATGGCAGGCATGAGGCAGTGGGAGGAATGGGGAGGAGCTGATCAGTGGGGCCAGTGGTGGGCAGGAGTGGGGGGGAGGGAGGGGAGCTTTGCTGCTGCTGGGTCCTGAGCACCCACTATTTATTTTCCATGGGTGCTCCAGGCTGCAAATTCCACATGACTCAGGGGACCAGTCCGGGGATCATATTTCAGGTTTGGAACCTAAAGTATTTCATTCATTTTCAAGAGATCACTGCTCCTCTTTAAGTGTTTTCGTGCTAAAGCACTGAAAAGTTCATGTGGATTTTAGAGTAAAATAGAATGGGAAATCATAAATGCCAGAATGCATCTGACATAACTACTGATGTAACCAAAAGCCCTTGTAAAAGCGAATCAAACAAATGATGGTTAGTTGGAAAAGTAATTTAATTAGATCTTGCACCACTGCACAATGTTCTGTAGCATCAATGCTGCTAAGGCTACAGTCCATCTTTTATGAGGCATGATCAACTTACCAAAGATGATCCTGCCTAATTATCTATAATGCTGGCTTTCAGATGAGTGTTAGCTTTCTTTGGGTTTGAGACCCAGCCAACCACTATATTGTTTTCCTCTATCATTGTGCTTCCTCCACAGTGGGGATTTCACATACTCTTTAATGAAGAGGAAAGAACAGTTTTTCATAAAGTCAGGAAAGACCAATGTGTTTAATTTAAATGTTTGGCCCTGCAAAATTTATAATCTGTCATGAAATTTACAATGTACTGTAGGGCAAATGTTTTCCCACACTTCATGGGGTGCTGGCTACTGTAGTGTAGCAAAGTGGAAATTGCTTTCTAGGGAAAACATGTAAGGATTCCTCTCACATACCTCATTCCATCACATGGGTTACATGTAGTCTTTAGGTTTTCTTAATTATTATAACAATTGTTAAAAAATGTTATTAAAGATTTTTGGCATAAAAGCATTTGTTTCATAAAAGTAACAGGAAATTACAAAGGTATAAATACCAGCCATGGGTACATACTGTAAGAGTTATGGGTGCTTGGAGAGGGAAATGGCAGTGAAGTGTTTGGAAGGCACTAGGCTGAGGAGTTTGCTGTTTTTATGAGGGTGTACAACTTCAGAGAAGCTCACAGTTGGTGCCTGTTGACTCTTCTTTCAGCTACGCAGTTGGCTTGATCACCTGGTAGTTAGCACAACAGATTAGGAAATCCAGGATGCCCTTAATACTTTCAAAAATTAGCATTCCCTCCCAAAAAGGGTGGTGCAATTACACACTGTTCCTTACTTTTGGCTTTGGGCAAAAGACACATCTTGCCTAATAATTTTAATCAAAATGAGCTTCTCCCCCACAAAAAAATTCTGCATCTACCGAGGAGCCAGTGTGGCTAGTAGATAAAGTACTTAACTAGGACCAGAGACTTCAGTTCTATTCCCAGATCTGCTACTAATCTGTTGGATGACTTTGGGGAAGTCATGTGGCTCCTCTGGAAATAATGATACTGACTTTCTTTGTCAATTTGAGAGCCACTGATGAAAAGCACTACATAAGAGTTAGGTGTTGTTATTAATATTCCAACTTGCAATGCAATAGGTATTAACAAAGCAAAACAGAAAACAATGCGTTTTAAATACTCAATACAAATTGCTTGCCCTCCCAGTCTAGTTGTACTTCCTTGATACCTTTGATGTCATAAACCTACCAGTTTTCCAGTCATCCATAGAAACTTCCAGCAAAAACAAGATAGGCATGACCCAATCTCTAATATGAAAAGGAAGCAAAAGAACAAGTTTAAAAAAAAAAAAAAAAAAGTCTAGGCATTCCCCTGGATTTCATAAAATAAAGTCACAAATCCATTTTTTTCAAGTCACCTTTAAGTAAAAATCAATAGTGGCTCTATGCAGAGAAGCACATTTGTAGAAACACACATTGGAGGTTTTCTTTTGCTGTGAACTCTTTAGGAAACATATTATCAGGAGTACTGTCTCTTATCAACAGTATGTAATCATCCTCCAAGTAGTTCACCAACCAAATATGACTCCACCAATTTATAGTTAATGTAATGTAAATGGTATGTACCACACACAGTGCCCAAAAGAATGGGAAAAATGCACCATAGCAGAAGATGAGCAGCAATAAACCAAAGGCAATCCATACGAACATTTCTTGGAAGACACCCTTCATTTTCCTGTTACTGCTCTGGGGTACAAGAAAAATGTAAAACAACATGTATAATTTTAATTGTCTACACTTCATTAGATCTGCAATAATGTTATGCCAACACCAACGCCTCCTCAGTAATTTTTTTAGTACCTTCTGTATAACAATCGGTATTCTGGTTATATTTTCCTTTCCACAAGCTATACATAGAGAATGCATCACAAGGGCCTGAAGTTCACTTCTTTTAAATAAGTGCCGCATTCTGATTTCAGGTTTTTGGCCAACTGGCAAAGCCCGCTATGGTTCACATGAACCCACTCACTTAATCTTCCTGCTGTGCCTGTTTTTCAGTGACAAGGAATGGCAAAAGAAAGGAAAGATAGACTTCTGGTTAAGATGCTCGATTACCCCTCTTGAATTCTAGCTTCAAGGCCATTTTGCCACAGGCTAGTCCTGTGTGACCTTGGGCAAGTCACTTCATATCTCTGTGCCTCAATTACCAATCTGTAAAATGGTGACAATATTTCCTTTGTTGGTCTTGTCTCTTTAGATTGTAAACTTCTCAGGGCAGGGACTGTCTCTTACCACATGTATGTCCTAGAAAAACAGAACAGCAATCTCTGTTGGCACCTATAGACACAGGAGGAGGGACAGCTCAGTGGTTTGTGCATTGGTTTGCTAAACCCAGGGTTGTGAGTTTGAATCCTTGAGGGGGGCCACTTAGGGATCTTGGTCCTGCTAGTGAAAGCAGGGGGCTGGACTTGATGACCTTTCAAGGTCCCTTCCAGTTCTATGAGATAGGTATCTCTCTCTCTCTCTCTCTATATATATATATATATATAGCTGGAATGAAAATAATAATAAAAGATTTTTTGCTCCAAACCAGCATGTTTGAGCAGTCAGATTTAGTTACAAAACCCACAAGTCATAAAATGAAACCAACTACACTCACCAGTTGTCATCCTGCATTTGGGAATTTGGGCCAACTCAGAATGGAATTTGGAGGCATGAAGCTAAACCAACCAAACCTGTTAAAGAGGTTCATAAAAAAAAATCACATGACCCAAATGCAAGGGCTTTTGCACAGTCCTGTGTTAGAGATATTTCACAAGCTATTATGTGCTAAATGAAGGAGAAACTCTGTACCTCCGTCCTTGGCTGACTCTTCCTTATATCTGGAGCTTCTGTTGAAAGAGATGTACTTATTAATTTAATTACTTATACTTATTAATTAATTAACATGGCTACCCCTCTGATACTTATTAATTCTGCCAGGTGCTGAGAGCCTTCATCTCTCTTTGACTTCAGTGCGAGCTATAGATGCACTGCAGCTCTATAAATTGGGCCTCATTGTGGATTTAGATGCCTAGCTTTAAGCTCCTTTACAAAACAAGTTGAGACCTAGTTCTTGCCCAGAAGAGCATACACATTATGTTCAACTTGAGAGAAGCAAAGTTGAAAACAGACAATGCTGGGGAGGGAGCAGAAGGGTGACTGATAATACCACACAGTTACTCAGTTCTCAACACTGATATAAAGTTACTCCTATTCTTATTCTTTTTAAGGCTTGATGCAAAGCCCACTGAAATCAGTTGAAAGGTTCCTATTGATTTCAGTGGACTTTGGATCAGGCCCTCAATGTGTAACAGTTTAGCATATACAACCTGCTGATATTACAGGTGCCTTCATTTTTAGAGATAACATATGAGCCATTCATTTGGACATAAATCTTGACTATCTGCTCTAGACCAAGCTCTGCAGCATCCTTGATCTCTAAGCAGCCAAGCCTTTGGCTCTAGGCAAGATCGCCCCTCCTCCCTGTTGCCTTCTTAGACCTTCTCTTTCTACCCTCATTCCCACTTGACCATTCTCCCGGGTGCCAAACCTCAGGGCAATGCAGACCTGTCTCACCCATTCACGGTCTTGCACTTTGAGAGTTCCATACTGAGACACAAGCACAGAGATTTCTCATTAGTCGGCCATCTTTAGTTAGTTGCTTCTCATGTGTTTCATCATGTGAGAGCACCTCAGTATAGCAATGTACAAATACTGGATAGTGTAAATACTAGCTCTCTAAGCATATGTCTACATTGAAAAAAAAGTGTGTTCTTTACTCAGGGTAGCTAGCTTAGGTTAAAATAGCAGTGAAGACATGGGAATTCAGCTTTTAATTTGGCTTAGCAGCTCTAGTTAAAGCCCATGTGGCAGCCTGGGGTTGAACAGCTATTTTAACCTATATTAGCTAATCCAAGCTAAGCATGCACCTTTTTTGGGGTGCAGACATACATGCTCAAAACCAATTAAGATATCTCTGTGTTTTTATATTGAAGCTAACTATGCAAACGCTAGCCCAGCTAGAGAAGTGCTGGGGTTATTGAAAGCCTCAGAGTATTTCACAGGGGCTCAGTACAAGGCCATTCAGCACAAATCTTACTGTAATCTGACACAGTGTAAATATTCCGTGTTCGGTGGCCTTCACTCACTCACATTTCCACCTGTGTGGTGGGGAGCACTTGCCTGCTGGTCTGTAATATGAAACATGTGGGAATACCAAACATCTTGAGAGGTCTGTCTCACGCTTCCTGGTCTTCGTTTACTTTGCTGTGTTCAGTTTGTTTGTTCACTTATATTTAGCACGTATGACAGAAGGGCAAATAAGCTCAGATGTTTTAACGAAATACTTGAGAGCTCACAATACAGAAGCCACCAAAAGACAGGATGCAACACCTCCAACATGCAAACAAAGAATGAAATCATAAAGTTAGCTTTGAACCAGAACGCCTGCAACCAAGTGTTTTGCCTGAAGCCCATGGGAATACCTCAAATAAGCAGGTGAATATCTCTCTCACATTCACTCCCCTTGTACTGAATGGGCTCATTATTTTCAGTAGCAGTGTTGGAGAATGGTGTGATTAGAAGACTACTTTGATCATGCTGAGCAAAATTCTTCTCCTGGAGAAAGGCAATTACACACTGCCTCTTACCTGGGGCTTGTGCCAAAGCTACAATTCAGCCCTGAAATAAATTCATTCAGAGCTGGTACCATGACAAGCTATAGTTTGCACATGTTCAGATGGATTTTGACAGGACTGTTAAAGGGGCTTTGTCTGTGTTCACACTCCGTGTTCCTTTTTCAGGAATCTGTCTTCATCTTTCTTTCCTCCATGTGTGGTAGCTTGTACACTAGCAATACCAATCCCAGATGGCAAAGAGACTTGAAATGAAAATCCTTGGTGCTTCAATGAACAAGACAACAAAACACTCAGGGTGGGATTTTCAAAAGTGCCTAAGCGACCTAGGCACCTAATTACCATTGAAAGTCATTAGAAGTTAGGCATCTAACTCACTTCGGCACATTTGAAAATCCCACACTCAAGGTAAGACTACGCTGCCAATGAAAGGTGTGATTGCAGCACATGTAGACGCACCTGAGCTAACTTTGAACTAGCTAAATCAAAGCTAGCTTGAGTACCAATAGCAGTGAAGCCACAGCAACACAGGTGATGGCATGGGCTAGCCCTATCCACCTGGGACTCTGGGCACCTACTTGATCAGTCACTGCCTATGTTGCCATGGCTTCACTGTGATTGGTACTTGTACTAGCTAGATTAAAGCTAGTGTGGGTATGTCTACACGTGCTCCAATCACACCTCCCCATTACAGTATAAACATACTCTGAGAGCTGAAGAAGACAATGCAAAAAAAACTAACTGACAACTCTTTACCTGAATTTTGAAAACATTGGAACAGCAGCCAGAAATAAAGCAAGGGCATGACCCATTTGCAGTGTCTTGGAGGTCTCCTATCTAAATATTGACTTTGGGTCTCAGATTGGGCCTGATCCAGCTTCCATTTGAAATCAATGGGACTTTTACAGCACACAAGTTGGTAAGACTGCAGGGCCCTATTCTGTTCTTCAGCAGTCTTTTATTAGGAAAGGAAACAATTGTGTCACACATTGTAAGCTACAATAAATTAAGGGCTTGACTGAGCCTTGTAGGCAAATCCTTGTGTTGAGGGCAGTTTGTAGCAGACTAGAGGCACATAGAGGCATACATCCACTGCTACACACCTATATGAGTGGTCAGCTCTGCAAGGACTGAAATTCTGTCTGACCCTTACACTGGCTAACAATGGAGGAGGCTCTTTGAGCTCACACATACACACTGCACAGCCAAAGCTTTGTCTACACGTCAGCTGGGAGAGTGCAGCCCAACCTTGGTAGAGAGACTCGCACTAGCTCGGCTCAAGCTAGCATACTAAAAATAGAAATGTGGATGTTGTGGGACCAATAGGGGCTGGAGCTAACCACCCAAACTGGGATCCTCTTAATCCCTTGGGTCTCAGCTCAGGTCGCTAGCCCAAGCCTCTGACAGTCCCACAACATCCACACTGCTATTTTTAGCATGCTAGCTTCCAGGCCCTATCATAACTTTTCATGCTAAATAGTTCTTATTCTAGATTTGACTACCTAGTAAAATAACAAACCATATGGCCAAAGTCTGCCCTCATTTGTCCCTGAATCCTGCACTAGAATTTGACCCATTGTATTTAAACATGGAGCCAAACTGTATGTTTTATTCATGTTCATGTACTGAAGCAGTTGATTAGTCAACCTGTACCCAAGTTTTAGTTTTCATACCAAATCAGAAATTGAAATTCTTCCTGACCAGCATGAAAGTTTCACAAACAGCCGATGAAAGGATTCCATATATCTTTTATTTAGGTAATAAGTATTTTGGGGTAGGGGAGGTCTTGTCATTATGGGTGGACTGTGCCTAGTACAATTGCCTCTAGACATCACCACAATACAAAAGTTGACTGTGACAAGAGTTCACAGAGTTACACGGTACCAGCATATTTTGACATCCCAGTTATAAGGCAAGTTAGTGAAGGAAAGACCATTTTAAATAATCTTTACAGCTACAGTGTGTTGGTGCACTGGCTGTGTTTCTTACCTCATTTACTGTACCACAGAACGTAGATGAGGAGTTACTCTGCCTCTTTTACTGCATTTCAAAGAGAAGATGTCAAGTATATTTTACCCCCACATTTAGGCAATTGTCCTCTAAGTCAGTGATGCACATTGTTTTCCCCACCATAACCCCAAATTCAGCCACTTTTTTCTCTGGCAATCTCACATCGCAGTTAATATACCAACTTCAAAGCATTCATTGCATAGATGGAGCGCCATTCTACAACTATTATTTCTCTGCCTTCCCGGCTCCTCTCCCAGCCCTCTCAGCTTATGGGGAAAGAGGCAACCCAGCATAGTGTTCTCTCTTGTGCCAACCATCCCACTTCCAAGTCTGCCTGACACTTACACCGGACAGGCACACCACTCCTGTTATCAGCCTTTACTATAAGAAAAGACTATGTGAATATCAGTCAGTAGGAATCAACAGATGTGCGGGGGACCAAAAATATCTGCTGGCAATGCAACAGTCAAGACCCCCCATACTCGGCATTGTAGGTATAATGGGCCCAGTGCAGCAATCCAAATTCAAGTAGAACTCCCTGGGCCAGAGCCTCAACTGGTATAAATTGTTGTAGTTCATTAGCAGATTTCAGTGGATCTAGGCCCATCCAAGTTCATTAGGAGTTTTGCTAAGGACTGCATGATTTGTCCCATTGTCTTTCAGGATAAAATGCTGGCTTAGAAGGTCACAAATGACAATGAGTTTGATGATTTCACTCTAGTCTCCCCCAGCCTTTGTGCAGGCCACAAAATGAATGCAAAGTTTGGTACAATCCCCTGGGGAGAGCATGGAAACTACATAACAGAAGTGGAGTTCATTGGAAGTCTGCATAGAATCTATAGGCACTCTCTGTCTAGCTCAGATAAATGATTCATTCTCATGAGTGCTAAATTCATTCATAATTTTTAAAGACAATGAAAACAACACACTTTTACTTCCCCAAAAAGGGTAATAAAAATATATTAGCCACTCTCTATGGGGCTGAACCAAAGCCCACTAAGTCAACAGAAGGAGTTCCATTGGCTACAATAGGCTTTTGATCAGACCCTATAAATAATCTTCTCTATTTCAATTTCTCCCATCCCAGATCTTCAATGTATCTTTTGCCATTGGTTAGCATGGGAGAAATATGCTTCTTGTTTAAGTAGAAATCTACCTGCTAAAGATTGGCAGCATTAATCTCCACTTCTTCTTGGATCAGCCCAATTAGTCACTGCATTATTAAAAAAAGAAAAGAGGATTCATTTATTTCACTATTGTTATTATAAAATATATTATAATGTTTTTTAATTTAAGGCATTAAAATGCCAGAAGCACACTAAGCAAAGGGCATGAGGAAAAAGTACTGACTGGAACCATATGGAGCGGGGGGGATTATTTAACTTATTCAATTGCAAAACAAGATCTCTAATCAGTTATGTTTACATCATATTATGCATGGGATGCTTTTTAACTCCTCTTTCATCTCCATATTGAAGAGTAATGGTACAGTTAGGACAGCAGGAATATTAATATTATAGACTTAAAGAAAGCCTGTGAGTATTGTCATGTCTGACTAATAGTAAACCAAATAGTGACTCTTTATACCCATTACAAATCTATTCCCTGGGGAGGGAATGTTAAGGATATTAGGTATGCTCTCAGGGTTAAAGCCTTGCCTAACGTAAAGTGGAATAGCTCTGATAAAGTCAATGGAACTATACTGCTTTATACCAGCTCAGGATCTGATCCTAAGTGCCAGAGTCAAGATTGTTACATGTGCCTATATCTTCCATTTCCCTCTGCCAGTCTACCCTTGAAGAAATGAAATCTCTCTTTTTGTGACTTATACTCTTCAATTCCCAAGCTAATAGCAGAACCACGAGAACCCTGGCCACTTGTGTCCTACGCCAGGGGCGCTAGTCACTGTACTACACTACCGTTCTCTTCTTGGAAGAATCTTGTTTTGCCACAACCCAAGTGTTTTCAGACATCTCAAAGAAGTGAAGCAACTTTCAGTGTCAAAGTAGCGGAGAAGGACAGGTGTTTGGAGCCTACCTACCTAGTGTATTTCAATCCGAATGACATGGACTACAGAGTCCTCTTCCATACGGTAAAATGCTTTTTAGGGCTGCAGACCTCTGGATACACTTAATGGCCATAGATCAGAACTGAGTGCATGAGGAGTGTGGTGACACTTACTGCAACAGATATAAATTACAGCTTTCTATCTTCCTGGCCAACAAAAAGACATATCCTTAGCCTATGTCTACACTACAAGCTAGGCTACATACCCACCAGTTTCATGCATATTTGTACTTGGCAGGACTCAGCCATGCCACTGCTGCCACTACCAATGCTTCTGCTATTTATACTCATGCTAGCTCGATGAGAGCTCCATGAGTATGTGTACACGAGCAGGGGAATCATACCCTTAACTCATAGTGTAGATGTACCCTTAGTTACATATTCTTCATTTCTTACTATTACTGTTTAGGCAATATTCCTTATTTATGTAAATCAAGGCCGTCTTGGGTTAACAATTTTATAATTAAAACTTAAAATTTGCTATATGTAACTAGGATCAATTCAAAGTGTACATCAGGATCTCCTTGAACATGCAGATCAGCCATCTTGCCCTTCCTTGGATCCATAGTGTTTGCTGGAGACCTGCCAAAGGACCATTCCCTTTCCTTAAGGAGATGTCTCGGTTTCTTCTCTAAAGCTGGGTTTTGTTGGGGCAGCATCCCAGTCCATGCGGTTTCCTTTCTGGAGGCCTTTTAAAACACTCCTTTAAAATCTTACTCTGTGGTTTCTTTACATTTGAGACAAGCACTATTTTAAAACCCACAAGTTAGAAATTGGAAATAAAAATAGCTGCCACAGACTGTTTTAAAGCATGAAATCGTAGTTCATAATATACAATAGGCACTATCACAGCCTCAGCCAGATTCTCAGTTGGTGTAAATCAGCCGAGCTCCCTTGAAAAGAATGGAACTACATCAACTTATACCCTGCAAAGAATCTGATTCCCTTTGTCTATTCTGATTTGGTAGGTTTGCAAAATATAATGTGAGGTACAGTATAAGATTCAAAGTGGTATTCAGCTCTGACTACTGCGGTATATTTAGAAAACATAATAGAGCATTGCATTTAATAACCACTGACAGATTTAAGGTTATAATCCTAAAACCAACACTAAGATATGAACTTCTAATATGATGCATAAACTGATACCACAATATATTTCACTTAGGAATGGCAATGCAAGACCACAGTGAAACAATATAGAGTACCATTATATATTTAATAGTCCTACCAAATTTAAAGGCAGACGTGTGTAAAACTTTAAAATTTCTAAGTCCTGATATGAAAGAGAACAGGGTTCCAACTTTATATTAAGATATTTGCCTAGAATACTAGTTTGAGACTGTAATATACTTTTTGACAGTCCCCATGCCTATACAGCCTTGTACAAGGGTTTCTGCTTGGAGGGTAAGGGAGAGAATCTCAGATCCTTTCACCATGATCTACTGTTCAAACCATTACTCCACCTGATGAAATGCCCTCTGCGATCAGGATTCTTCTCTCTGAGGTGTTTCAGCAGCGGTTAACCCCCATTTTATACTAACAGAAATGTAGGATGACAGAAATGTAGGATGGGCTGGGACTTCAAGAGGTCATCTAGTCCATCCCACAGGCCTGAATCTGTTGCCATGTGTCTGTGCAGAGTGAAAAGTAGGTGTAAAACACCGTCAAATCAGAACAGGATTTCACACTCATGTTGCACAAGATTCAGGGCACGGAGAATCAGGTCCCCCACAACAGGTTCCAACTATCTCAAATGAAAGGCAAGACCAACATTTTCAAAAATAGGGCCCTAAAGTTATGTTCTAAAGGCCTGATCCTCCAAAACAGGAGTTTTGTCACGGACTTCAATAAGCACAGGATCAAACCCTAAGTCCCAGATCCTCAAAGGTATTTACACACCTAACTCCCAATGGGAAAATCTGGGCCTGAATCCATATTTTGGCATCTTAATAAGTGGCCCAGTTTTCAAACATGCTGAGCTCACTCTGAGAATTGATAGGTGCTGTTAGGAGTGCTAGTGATAATGTAGGATTTGGGCCTGTATATTCGTCTGAGATAGAATTTTGGGTCTTGTTTGCCTATTTGATTTTTGATACACTTATATCCTTACTAATATGTGTGAACAAAGAACAAAGACACCGTGTGTTGCTTCTGCCCAGCCAGATGGGTTTGTTAATATAACGGGAACAGATAAGAACAGAGCTAAAGTGTTATTAGGTATGGTTGGAGTATAATATACCAACGCACACTTGAAGACTGCCTCAAATTCCTATCTCAAGGCAAGGTCAAGTAATGAGTCAGGAGGGGCAAGGGGGGACTGGGAGGGGAAGGTATAAGAAACTCTAAGGCCAAAGAAATGCCTATTCCTGACCATAGCACAACCTCACTCCTTATCCCTCCCATGGAATACAAAAGAGGTGGAACAAAGGCCCCAGATTCAAAAGCCCCCCAAAACGGAACATGACCATAAATTGTAAGAGGTGGGACCAAGGGCGTGCATGCACTACAGGTATATTTATCCCAGCTAAGGAGGGGGGTGGATGGAACACTGGGAAAAGGGTCTGCGGCATCAGAGTTATGAATATGCTTACTTGAAACTAACCCCAAAAAACATCACATTGCCCGCACTTTGGATTTCCAGTCTTCTGCTTTCTGTCTGCCTGACAAGAACCAGGGGAAAGGGTGAAGGGAAAGCCCCCTAACAGGTGCTCAAACACCTTTAAACTTACTTGCAAGAGTAAGTGTGCCCCACTTACTGATATGCCCAAATATGGATTTAGGTTCCTATATATTTAGGCACCCATGTTTGAGAATTTTGACCTTAGTTTCTAGCAAAATAAATGAAATCAAGACAGAGGAATAATATTTTATTTCAGACTCATTATAATGCTGTTTCTTGACACAAAAGGGTATTTGCATTATTAGATTAATTGCATATACCTGAAGATCGCAGGATGAGAAATAAATTCTAGACAAATGCAGCTTAATTTCCAATACAAAAAAAATAAATTATTTTAACAATAGCTGATGTGGATAACTAAACCTAGGATTGATTTCTAGCTGACGTCTATTACCCCATCAGTATGATTTCATTTTTAAAGTACAGTGGTCTCAAGCTAATATAAAAAACTGTGACACAAATTATACACATCAGAACCAATCCTGTTCCCATTAAAGTCAGTGAGACTTTCCCTTTCAATATGAGTACATATAGGCTCTCAGAATGAATTATAAAACATTTTAGGCCAAATTCTCAATGGACCGGATTCTCAGCTGGTGCCAATTGAAATCAATGAAGCTATGCTCGGTGCACCAACTGAAGATCTAGTCTAGTACCTCAAAACTAGAATGACTGAAACCAGGTAACAATTAAAACTGAGGAAAGAATTGGTAACTTGGGACCTATACGTAATAATCTAATGTCAAGACAATACTTCTGTATACATTTGCATGGTACTATTAGAAAATCAGGGACAGGGGCTATGATATTTCTTTAACAAATATATTTGTCAATTATCTGAATTCTTTCAAAGATGGTTCAGTATTGTGTAAAACCATTGACATTTCTCAGCTTTGTTGTTTCTGTGTGTTTCACCTTTGTTTGCAAACTGCCTTGTAATCTTATAGCACTCTGTAAACACTTTATACCATCACCAGCCTGTGATGTTTAAAAAAGATGAACTCAAACTGGAACAGGTACAGAGAAGGGCCACTAGGATGGTCAGAGGAATGGAAAACCTGTCGTATGAAAGGAGACTAGAGGAGCTCGGGTTGTTTAGTCTGACAAAACGAAGGCTGAGGGGGGATATGATTGCTCTCTTTAAATATATCAGAGGGATAAATACAAGGGAGGGAGAGGAATTATTCCAGCTTAGTACTAATGTGGACACGAGAACGAATGGATATAAACTGGCTGTGGGGAAGTTTAGGCTTGAAATTAGACGAAGGTTTCTGACCGTCAGAGGGGTGAAATATTGGAACCCTTCTTCCAGGGGTCAGACCAGATGATCATAATGGTCCCTTCTGACCTTAAAGTCTATGAGTCTATGAACCTATGGTGGTTCTTGTACTGACTTTCATTAATAAAAACATAGCAATCTGCACTGGCTTTCTATGTTCAATGTGAATCAAGGTTTACCTGATAGTGTTTTAAACTTTAATATTAAAAAACATGCACCATTATGATGTGCAAAAAGAACAGGAGTACTTGTGGCACCTTAGAGACTAACAAATTTATTAGAGCATAAGCTTTCGTGGATACAGCCCACTTCTTCGGATGCATACAGAGTGGAATAAATATTGAGGAGATATATATATATATACACACATACAGAGAGCATAAACAGGTGGGAGTTGTCTTACCAATTCTGAGAGACCAATTAAGTAAGAGAAAAAAAACTTTTGAAGTGATAATCAAGATAGCCCAGTACAGACAGTTTGATAAGAAGTGTGAGAATACTTACAAGGGGAGATAGATTCAATGTTTGTAATGGCTCAGCCATTCCCAGTCCTTATTCAATCCTTTGTTGATTGTGTCTAGTTTGCATATCAATTCCAGCTCAGCAGTCTCTCGTTGGAGTCTGTTTTTGAAGTTTTTCTGTTGTAATATAGCCACCCGCAGGTGACCATTCCCTAAATCAACTAACCACCCAATCCTATAGCAACCTTCATCCTTCCTTATCCCTCTCCTCCTCTTTGTCTGTCTGTTACTCTCATTCATCATCCCATGTAATAAACTAAGCCCCAGTTCTGCAAACACTTACTCTCACTCATATAAGCAGCTTGCATCAGGAAAGTAACTCAAGTGTTTGCAGGACTGGGACGTTAGCTTGCACGTTTATCTTTTACTCGTTCTACAAAGCATCTAGCACATTTCTGGGTGCTATAAATATAATAGTAAAGAATATAGGACCCATCTATGGGAAAAGCAGACTGCAGCAGAAAGCTCAAAAGTGTGGAAATGGAACTGCTCACATTGTCCCAAGATAAATTAATGAGAGGTGAGGCCTCAATATCTGACCGGTAGTGACTCTACAATTCTCAACACTCAGAGCTCAACTGTGGCTCAATTCTGCACTTCTGGAGAGTGTACTGTTGCCTGTTTCACAGATATTTTACAAGACTTTTTTCTTAAGCCATGCAGAGGCTTTTGGGTATTAGGTACCAAAGACTCAACATTTATTACTAATTTGGGTGAGGACTGCAGACTCAGATTCTCTTTCACTTTATCCCCCTACTTGGGGTCAAATTTTGCTCTCAGATACATAAACACAGCTTCAAAAATGCAGACTTTAACAGACTCAGAGAACTGATAGGTAAGGTCCCTTGAGAAAAAAAATCTATGAGATAAATGAGTTCAGGAGAGCTGACAGTTTCTGAAGGAGTCAGTTCTGATGTGAAGGAATGATTGGAAGAATAGTAAAAGGCATTCAAGGGAAATTTAGGTTAGATATAAGAAAATTTTTTCTAATTATAGAATCATAGAATATCAGAGTTGGAAGGGACCTCAAGAGGTCATCTAGTCCAACCCCCTGCTCAAAGCAGGACCAATTCCCAGCTAAATCATCCCAGCCAGGGCTTTGTCAAGCCGGGCCTTAAAAACCTCCAAGGAAGGAGACTCCACCACCTCCCTAGGTAACGCATTCCAGTGTTTCACCACCCTCCTAGTGAAATAGTTTTTCCTGATATCCAACCTGGACCTCCCCCACTGCAACTTGAGACCATTGCTCCTTGTTCTGTCAAAGTAGTCTCCTACTAAAAGTGATAGTAGTACAGTGTCTCCTTATAAAAGTAGTTAAGTTCTGGAATAGCTTTCAAGGGAAGTTGTGGAATCTCCATAAGTGGAGGTTTCTAAGAACAGGTTGGGCATACACCTGTCAGGGATAGCTTAGGTCTAGCTAGTCCTGCCTCAGCACAGGGGGCTGGACTTGATGACTTCTCAAGCTCCCATCCAGCCCTACATTTCTATGATTCTATTGCTATCAATGGGAGCCATCTATATGAATCCAAGGCCAGAATATGACCCTAATCAGCTAGTCCATGTTTGCTGCATCTTTTGCTGCTGCCATTGCTATTACTTACTCTGAATACTGTTGCTAATCTTAGCTGCTCGTATTCATGTTTCCTGAACAATATTACATTTGGTTCTGTTCATCTGAGCCACTACTCCCTTTTCATTTACTGCACTGGTTGAAATGGCTACACAAGATGAAAGGCAGTGAGATTCAGGCCTTAAATAATTTAACTGCACCATCAGGCTGTACATATGCTACTGCCTCTGATTCTCCTCTACATTACACCAGTTTTATTCCACTTTAACTCTATTGATTTCAGCACGTTAATCCAGCATCAAATTGGTGTAACATGATAGTATAAGCTTTCGTGGACTACAACCCACTTCTTCGGATGCATATAGAATGTAGTCCACGAAAGCTTATGCTCTAATAAATTTGTTAGTCTCTAAGGTGCCACAAGTACTCCTGTTCTTCTTTTTGCGGATACAGACTAACACGGCTGCTACTCTGAAACCTGTAACATGATAGACAATCAAGCCAGTAACTTTGTGAACTTATTGATGAAACTATGATCTTCTTGTACTTCCACACCTCATCACCCATTCTATTGTTTAGTACCCCGACGCACTGCATCACATCTAAAATTAGATTGTCAGCACTTTGGGGCAGGAACAGTGCTTAATTTGTGCCAGGGCTTCCCAGCACTGAGCCCTGGCACCTCTAGGCTTGGCAGTTCGTAGCCCTGGCATCTCTGGGCTTGCAGTGTCAGTTATGAAAATAAAAAAAATTGCTCGAATCCCAGCACCTCATTGCTTGAGCTCCGACACCTCTTTTATTACAAATTAAGCACTCAGGGACCAGGTCTTTTTGTCTATACTGTAAAGCACTTAGCACACTTGGGCACTGTAAAAACAAAACAACAAGGCATGATGATGCAGCAGGGGCATTTTTATTGTCACACAATGACCCTTGGCATGAAGAGGTGGGAGGTGACATCTTTGATGGCCTGACACCCCTTATGACTCATAGAAGGATAGGAAAGAGACAGAAGGAGACACAAAAACAAAAGAAAAATCTTTTAAAATCTACTTTCTAGCAGTGAATCAAACCACATTCCTGTTAAAGCCAATGACACTTTTGCCACTAATTTCAATGGGAGCGGAACTGGGCCCAACTTGACAGCATCTGATCCAATTTTTCTTAGTGAACTGAAGCAAAAGGACACTACCAGGAAAGCGGTATTGTATTGCTAAGGGGACCAGTCAAAGTAAATGCAAAGAAATTGGCAGGACATCTTTGATCATTGTTCTCCGTGTTCAATCATGCTTAAAGACAAATGATCAGTTACAGCAGACATTCATAGCCAAAGCAAAGATATAAAATTCAATATAATCTTCTTCAGTTGCCATGACAATTTAATTACTGGGACATTTCCCTGTCGTTATGGATGTGACTAGTGTGCTGAATAGGATTGGGAGTGCTAGTGGAGGATTTGACAGATAGAAAAAGGAGATTGCAAAGATTATTTTTATATTATCATTACTCCAAAATATTTGGCCAGAGAGAATCCACAAACTTCTCTCTTAGTTACACAGATTTGTAGTGAATAGATATTATGCCCACTTATACCAGCCGAGGATCTGGCCCTTGGTCTTCTCTATGGAAAAGTGGCAAAATAAGTAAAGCCATGTCAGTGCCCTTTCATCCAGGACTTTTGAAAACATGTATTAGCTGTTAGTGACATGAGGCAAAATCCTGGCCCCACTGAAATCAATAGAGAAACTCCCATTGATTTCATTGTCGCCAAGATTTCACCCCTGGTGCCCACCTCAGAACGTACTAGTGTCCTTCAGTGAGAGAATCAGCCCCAAGGAGAACATCTTTAGAGCTAGACTATTTTGTAAGAATGGAACTATGAAGCCATTTCCTCCAGAAGACCAGAGGCACATGCAGGGTGACATGGGATAGCTCAGTGTAATTCTCGACAGGTTAATACTGAGCTGGATGGCCCAGAAACTAAGAGACATTACTTTGTTATCTTGTGACACACAGGTTAAAACTCAACCCAATCAGTTTTTGTGGCTCAATGCTGCAGGGTCTACAATACAGCAGTAGGAACACTGTAATGAGACCAAGTAAATGTCCTGCAACCTCTCCTCAGTTAGATAAGCTAAGATTAATCTAGAACACAGGCAGGACCCAATCCTACAGGTGTTACTCAGGTAAACCGGTCACACAATTTTGACTATGTAAGGAGTGCAGGGTCAGGCTGTTAATCAAGAGATTTCCCCCTTCTCAAACTCAAATAGTGTGTGTTGCTTTTTGAGCAATGCATTTCATTCATTCATTCATGTCCATTCATGAGCACAAGAAGGTAGGAAATGTCTCAAAGTAAGACAGTAATAATAAAACCAGACCTTGTTCCTTCAGTGTGGCTTCACACTTGAAATATTAAAGCTTCCCTTTGGGAAATTTTCACTGTGATTATTGTTATAATAAACTATTAACTGATTGTTGCAATAACGTGATATGTATGGAGACAGAACCCATCTGTCAGAATACCTGCTAAAATGGTGGACATTTTTCAAGCCTTTATGTGTCTTCATGGGCACTCAACTCCAATATCCCAGAGGTGCAATAGTTATATGATTTATGGCAGCTTATAGTTGCTTGCTATGTAGATTTCATTAACATCAGAAATAAGCTATATGAAGAAAAGTCCTTCTTACAAAAATGGAAACAAATCTATCAGAGCTTTTCCAACTTTCCAACCTGGTAGAAGATATACATTTGCCTGGTTTTTACTGTGTAGATGTGACCATAATAATTTTGAGTGATTTTCAAAGCAGTAGCTTGGTTTTGTTCTGCAACCATAACAACTTGTCCTGTGATCCCAGCATACCTCATGAATGTGAAACCTCCAAGGAACAGCGAAGTAGTATTGGTTGTCTCTTCCTTTGAGCTGTCAGCATGGTTTAGTAGAGGATGGGGATGGTAATCAGAGGACCTGGGTTCTACCCATATGGAAATGTCCCACCAAATTTTATAGAGATGAAAACAATAAGGAAGTCTACAGAAATTATTCTAAAAATCTATAGAATTTAACAGAGAATGATACTCTTTCTTTAAGCCATCCTGTAAAATTCAATAGCGGGGAAATAATTCTCTCTTAAATTCCACATGTTTTTAGAACCCTATAGGGAAGTCACAAGCTCTCTCATTCAAATGAGCTTTTTCTTTCTCAGCTCTGCCACTGGCTCGTCATGTGATTTTGGACTATTCACTATCACGCACCCAAGATCAGGAAGGCATAAAGGTGACAAAGCTACCTTTGCTCTACCAGTTGCACCCAACACTGAATGAATGGTGCGGGGATTTGGCTCGCTGTTGATTTTAGTACAAAAGATTTCTAAAATAAAAATGCTTTGGGGTCACCTTAATGCTCATGAAATGCAGAAACCAATGACACCGTGCACTATACCATCTTCACCAAGCAGCATTGCTAGCGCATCTCAGCCCTAGCCATGAGACAGCCCTGTTATTTAGATTCTGCTCCTGTACAGTAACTGACATTCATATTAAGTGATTTCATGGGAATCACGTCTAGTAATCTTGTGATGATGTGACCAAATGTCTCACTAGAAAATACTGTACCCGAGACCAGACAATACATTTTCATTTGTTGCCTGTCAACTAGTTCACATACACACATTTAAGTCTAAACCATTTATTACCTTACTTGCTATTCACATTTCTCACCCTTTAGTCCAGTTTTAGAAGAGCTGACCAAGAAGCTCACTAACGTTAATTTTCAATAGCTCTTGGAACACTGGGGAATTTTTAGAAGACTGGAAGAAAGCTAAATGGAAAGCTAATTGTTGGAACAACTTACCAAGAGTTGTGAAGAATTTTCTACCACTGGCAATTTTTTAAATCAAGATTGGATGTTTTTATAAAAGATATACTCTAGTTCAAACAGGAATTAATTCAGGGAAGTCCTATGGCCTGTGTTATAAAGAAGGCCAGACTAGATGATCACAGTGGTCCAATTTGGCTTTATAAACTATGAAACTATATAGAATGAAAAAGCTCAAAGGCGAGACTCATCTTTTTGATAAAATAATACAAGATAATGTTTCAGATAATTCCTATCAGGTACAGAATAGCCTAATTCACAACAGAAAATAAATTATTACAAATAAAGGGCCTGATCCTGCCACTGGCTCCATTCTGGCCAAGCCGTGTGCCCATTAGCATAGGACAACTCTCACGCTTTGGGTTAGCATTTGAGAAAATTGGTTTAAAATTTTAAAAAGTTAATTATAAATTCCCCAAAATAAAAGTTATAACCCAATAGGATTATTTACCATTAAACTGAGCACTGATTAGAGACGGGCTAGAACCATCACAGTGGATCCAAACACCCCTCCCCTTTGGGCTGCTTGCATCTCTCTCCAGGACTGCTACATCTGCATTTTAGTGTTTGACCTTCCTGCTACTCTGTCCTAATGAAGCCTTCCATTATCTGGGATCAGATGCAATATAGGATACCTCCTATGGAGAGCAATACAAGGGCTATGCTGATTTCAGACTCATGCTGCTGCCTGAAAAGGCTGAGATCAATGGGTGAGATTGAATCTAGTGCATGACGGTAGGGGAGGTGCTCCGAGACTTGCTCAGCATACACCTCTCCTCTAAGCATTTTTGGCCATCCTCACATAATTGTCTCTCTCCTCTGATGTAAAGCCAGTTCCTACCACCCCCTCATGAGCTCACCAATCTCCCACTGAAGGAAAGCCAGCAGGACAACATGTATTTCTCCATAGCTGAAGATCAGCCAGGTCTCATTTCAGCTTGTCAACATCAGCAAGTCCATCTATCTGGGTCTATTAAAGATTGTTTCAAGGCTGTAAAATGGTGTATGCGGTGAACATTCCAAAGAGGACCTTTTAAAAAAAGTGTAGCAAAGCAGGTTTTTATTGTGCTTCCACTTGTAATACCGCCCCTCCCTGAGTATTTCGCAAGGGAAAGCTAATCACCCCATATTATCTGGAGGTTTTCCTGCTTTTCTGATGCCATTTGCTGTTTCTTTCACTAGCAAGCAGACAGAAATCCATTGTTCTGAGCTGTGCCAATAAGTCCCAGGATGTGTGGGCTGCTGACTATTTTCTGGTTACCACAACAAAACCTTTAAAAGGTCTTCCTAGTGGAAGTGTAGAAAGTCACTGTGTGTACAGCATGATTCTGTTTTCTTAAAGAAACAAAACCACATTGTGTGCTACGGGTCAAAAGAGTAGCTTTCACAGAAACCTTAAGGAAGCTTCACTAATAGGAGGCATTTGTTATATCATAATAAAATACTCAAACTGAGCAACACCCACCCCCGAGATTAGAGAGTTAATTCTAGCAAGCTACACGAGTACTGTCTGGGATGGGACGGATTCAATTCCCTTTCGGGCTTAATATTAAAAAAGGTGAAAACGCCTCATAAAATTGGCAGGGATTGGGCTAAGAAAAAGGTATCTGACAAAAAGTCAACAGTGATTTCAGCTGGAAGATTCAGCAACTAATTGCCATGACTCACAGTAGAGGGAACTAAAATTCATGAGTCACTGTGGATTTATGCCAGTGTAACCGGGTGCAGAATTGGGACCATTCTCATGTATTCTCTTAACTGTTCTATTGTGAAAGCCTCAATAACCCTTAAAAATAATTGCTTATCATGCGACATCTTTCAAACAGAAGAGTTTTTAATAATGATCAGCAGACTGGTTACAAGAAACGAGCCAGGGAGAAAAACACCTAGACTGTGATGGGCTAGGTGTCTTAACTTGTAAACTACAACAAAAAGATGGGTGGATTTTAAATGAATCAACACCTCTCACTCCAGAAAAGTTTTGGGGTGTTGAGTGCCTCTGAAAATCAGGCCAAGAGATTATTCATTATTATTATGAAGGAAGCTCACCATGCTGAAATCTAGTTCTCATTCAGATGGATTATAGAATCATAGGACTGGAAGGGACCTTCAGAGGTCATCTAGTCCAGTCCCCTGCACTCATGGCAGGACTAAGTATTATCTAGACCATCTCTGACAGGTGTTTGTCTAACCTGCTCTTAAAAATCTCCAGTGATAGAGATTCCACAAACTCTCTAGGCAATTTATTCCAGTGCTTAACCACCCTGACAGTTAGGAAGTTTTTCCTAACATCCAACCTAAACAGCCCTTGCTGCAATTTAAGCCCAATGCATCTTGTCCTATCCTCAGAGGTTATCGAGAACGATTTTTCTCCTTCCTCTTTGTAACAGCCTTTTATGTACTTGAAAATGATTATCATGTCTCCTCTCAGTCTTTTCTTCTCTAAACTAAACAAACCCAATTTTTTCAATCTTCCCTCATAGGTCATGTTTTATAGAACTTAAATCTTTTTTTTTTTTGCTCTCCTCTGGACTAATCAGCACGTGCTAAGAAAGAGTCAGAGCCCTCCCTTATGAAGTATTTCCATCCAGGGATGAGAACAAACCAAGCACTGGATATAAATACCCACAAACTCTAAGGAGGTTAGGAGGCTGTGGGAGCCCCTGCATCATTTCAGTGGGATTAGGATCAGACATATCATCGCCAAGTAGTCCCACAGATTTCAAAAGGACTGCTTGCCAAGTAAAGTAGTGCTCGACAGACCTGACTCCTCACTGCCTCATTGCCTGCACAAAATAATATCAAATTCCAATAGTAGCCTTTAACACTCATTTTGCTACCCAGTGGTAGCCTGCTTTGCAGAAACTTTGCACTGATATAGAAGACTACACAAAGGCCACGCTGTGCTCAAATTTTAGAATAAACTTTAAGTGCACAGCTTAGAGCCTTAGGCAAGCCAAACAGTACATGCAAAAACGTAGATTGCTTATATTTCTGAAAACCAAAGTTCTTGGTGCAGTTGAAAACAATTTCTTGTGCACAGCAGAGTTCCTAATCCAGTGCACTGTATACACTCTAGGATAATCTTGCCCGAAGGGTAGGGTTACCATTCGTCCGGATTCCCCTGGACATGTCCGGCTTTTTCGGGTTAAAAATAGCGTCCGGGGGGAATTTGTCAATGTCCGGACTTCCCCTCCTCCCCCCCCATGCAGAGCGTGCGCGCGGCTTACAAAGCAGCCCGGCCTCCGACAGCCAGAGCCAGAGCCCTTCCTGCACTTCCCCCCTCCTCTCTCCTGAAACTTGACACCACTCCCCTCCTCTCTCTCCCTCCCCCTCCCGCCCTGCATTCACAGATCGCCGGCTGTTCGTCTGGAGCTCCGACCCTGCTGCCCTCCCCCGCTGTCGAGCACGCTGCTCTGCAGCACAGTAAGGGGCCGGGGGCCAGAGAAGCGGCAGGGAGGTTCTGGTGGGGGGGGTAGTCAAGAGACAGGGAGCAGGGGGGAGGGTTGGATGGGTCAGGGAGTTCGGGGGGGGCTGTCTGGGGGTTGGGGTGTAAGGTTTTGGGCAGTCAGGGTACAGGTGGGGGGGTCTCAGGAGGGGGCAGTTAGGGGACAAGGAGCGGGGGGGGGTGTTTGGGAGTTCTGGGGGGGGCTGTCTGGGGGTTGGGGGTGTAAGGTTTTGGGCAGTCAGGGTACAAGTGGGGAGGGTCTCAGGAGGGGGCAGTTAGGGGACAAGAAACAGGGAGGCTTAGGTAGGGGGTGGGGTTCTGGAGGGCAGTTAGGAGCAGGGGTCCCAGGACGGGGCAGTCAGGGGACAGGGAGCAGAGGGGTTTAGAGGGGTCAGGGGTTCTGGGGGGGGGGGGGCAGGAGGGGGGAGGGAGTGGAAGGGGCAGGGGCGGGGCTAGGACAGGACAGGGGCGGGGATAGGACAGGGGCGGGGCTAGGGCGGGGCTCCTCCCGTCCTCTTTTTTGATTGTTGAAATATGGTAACCCTACCGAAGGGCTTTTCAATAATTCTTAATTTCCTAAATGTGCAAATCTCTCAGCTAAATGTAGGAGCATAATACACATATCTCGTATCTTGAAAATGTACTTATGTGGATTTAATAGAAGGCCACTCACTCAGGTCTACCCATTTAAGTTGGCTCTTTCCTCTATGCTTGTTTGGGCATACAATAGATTTTGCACTCTTAAGTGACAGCGGTACTAGAACTTGAGAGGCAAGGGGGAAAGACATACTTTTTTTGCCTTCCCCAGCCCCAGACCACAATCCCTTCAAAGAGTCTCCCCCTTCCCAAGGTTTAAGATGAATATCCCATTTTATATTAGAGACCTACAATGGGTCCGATCCTCTGATGGTGTAGATTGACATAGCTCCACTGAAGTCAAATTTATACCAGCTGAAGATCTGGCCTAATGTGACAACATTAGAGATGATCTGAAACAAAAGGGGAAGAAATTCATAAATATATTTGTGACATTTTTTTGGTGATTTGAAATTGCAAAATTGTATCAAAACTCAATAATTCTTTATTGTTTTTGTTTTTACTCACCTACTTCATTGTTACCTTCTTGCCTTTTAGCATCAGATCTTTTGCTCTCTTTTACTTTCATTGCCTCTGCTATTCCTTTCTTTCCTGCCTTTCCCACATGCTTTCCTCTCTCTCTTCTCTACTATGCCCTAAAGCACTTCCCCTGCCACTTCCCTGGACCTCACTTTTTTTAACAGCCTCCTTTAATCTCTTTCCTTTGTCTCTTTCCCAAAATTTCTTTTCCCCTGGCCAAAAATTATATCCCACAATGTATGCCCCTTCTTTCTCCCAACTGCTTCCTTCTGCAAATTTTTCTGGACACTCAGCTCTCAAATGCTCAGATCCTCCTTAAAGCTTTCTTCCCTCTTCCACATGCCAACCAGAGGACAAAGGAAGCCACATATCATTGATTCCCTCACCCCTCCACTCCTCCTGCCTCTTGCCACTGCTTCTTCCATGGCCTTCCTCCCTACATTGTGGCCCTCAGAGTTTCAATAGATCAAGAATAAAATATAGCTGGGATGAGGCTGTCGCCAGAAGAGCTTGATTCAAATTGTGGAGACCTTAATGTAGCTGACTGGGCAACTGTCCCCTGTGCCAATGAGAGAAAAATTGTTCACTGTACTCTGTCTTCTAGTGCTTTGTTACAGAGTCAGTCTAGTTGTAATTCATGTAATGAGAGTGTGTCATCCAAAGCTACGGTGGATGAATCTCTCAAGAAAATACATAGCTTACAATCCTGCATTGGCAGTGATGTGACCAAGATGCTCTCTGATTCAGAGTGCAACTTCATTGTCCTTTAGCTGTTAATGATGGGCAAGGCCATTGCACATGCTTTGTACTTGATTTTTAGCAGAAGGAAACATTAACCATGTAGCCATTGTATTGCACAATTTCAGTTATTAAATCACAGTTTTCATTCAAATTGGGCTTAGCTCCTGACATTTGCCTCTTCCCAGAAATGAGAGTCCCTCAGACTCATGGAAAAAAGTCAGGATAGGATTAGTCGTACTCATGGTGTTCAGATTGATAATATGTTAACACTACCTCATTGATTTGACTTGATTTGGCAGCTTTACAAGGAACTAAGAAATGCCAACTGTCTAAAAATATGTTTCTTATTATCTCCCTTTGTATTGATTTTTTGACTGCAGCTATTTGCCAATCCCAGGCACTTGGTTCTATTATTTTCTTAGCATTTCTGATTTTTATTTGCCATTTGAGGTTTTACTTTGACCAAGATACATTGTGAAAGGTAGGGAGAAGCAACATTAGATTAGATACAGCATAAGGAAAAACAAAGGCACTATGAATGGAAATATCCAAAGGAAGGTGCATACCAGAGAACAGTATAGGAAATTTAGTAGATTGAATTTAATGACAATGGGCATGATCCACTGCTTATTAAAGACAGAGAAATTCCCATTGACTTTAATGGGATTTGGATCAAGCCTGAAGAGAGATCCAACCTAGCCCTAAATGGAAATTCAGCGACTCAAAGGCATCCTCCCCATAGAGGTGGGACTTGTTCTCCATTTACTTTCTTTTCTTCCTAATCACACTTTTTCTTGGGATTTCCCTCTTTTACTGCCCTTCTCTTCTGTGTAGTCTGCTGTATTCTCTCCTTCTTTTCCACTGTGGTCCTACTTCTTCCTCCACCTCTTCCATTTAGTAGCCTTGTTGCCTTTCCTCCCCACCTGTCGGACTGTGTTCTCACCTCTCTCTCCTCCACATCCCATGTTGCTCTCCTCCCATCCACCATTCTTTGTTGTCATTACTGTATCTTTCTCCCCATCCTATTGCTCTCAGAGGACAACCAAGTCAAAACTTGCTGGACTCTTGATCTTTTAAGTGCTATCTGCTGGCACTGAATTAAACACTAAAAGATTTTTGCCTGTGTACAACAAAATAACACAGTATACCAGCCCACTTTGAGCTATGGACTAATCTGGCTCTACCTCTGTGGAAGTACCTATGAATGCCACCTTCTCAGTGGTGGCAGATGAGCGAACAAGGAGCAATGGTCTCAAGTTGCAGTGGGGGAGGTCTAGGTTGGATATTAGGAAACTATTTCATTAGGAGCGTGGTGAAGCACTGGAATGGGTTACCTAGGGAGGTGGTGGAATCTCCATCCTTAGAGGTTTTTAAGGCCTGGCTTGACAAAGCCCTGGCTGGGATGATTTAGCGGGTGTTGGTCCTGCTTTGAGCAGGGGATTGGACTAGATGACCTCCTGAAGTCCCTTCCAGCCCTAATCTTCTATGATTCCCCCAATATTTGTCTGCTTGCTACATTCATAGGACAAACTCCTCTTATGCTTCTCTCACTTCATTCCCATTAATTCCTCCTCTTCAGTCTATTGCCCTGCGGTAGAATGTTGGAGACCTCTAGAGTGCTCTCCCTGGCAGTCAGTCTCTCTAATTAGCTCAGGTATCTTACACCCAACCTGAATATTTTTGGGAGTAGCGATCAGGCCAAGTCTTGATTGGCCAATAGGAACTGTGTGGTATTGAAGGCGGATGGGCATTTAAATTCCTGCACATCACAACTCTTAACTCTGAAATGTATTGCTCTGGATACAGATACACAGACTCTAATATATGTGAAAAAATCCTAGAGAATTTAAAAACAAAGTTAACCTATATGATTCTATTGGAATTTAATAGGGTTCTATAGACTTTCTCCTAAAAGTCAATCAAATTTAATAGAGATTGATAACCTTTCCATAGGATTTTTTGAACACTTATAGGATTCTGTAGCAGGGATTTAATTATCTATTAAATTCTATAGAATGGTTAAAAAAAATATAGGAAAGTTATATCCTTGCAAAAGTATCGTGTCTTCGTATGTGTTTATACAGCCCATAGCACAATGCAACCCTTGTCCTTACTGGAATCAATGGCAGTTCTGCAATATAATAATAATATGGGATTTTTCTAAAAGGTATGACATACACAGATACAGCACACTTGCACATGCATGAATATCCCATAGTTTACACAGTTATATCAGGAAACACAAACTATATTTTGGATGACTTTACGACCTGCTTTGTCATCATTTTTCTATACCATGACATCATCCAAACCAATAATAAGACAGTATTACAGCTCTGTAACACATCAAACATAAAACACAGTAATTTGCTAGGGCAGATCAAAAACAAAAATCTTGGTGAGTTTGGACACTGATGCAAAACAAATATGAGAAGTGTAATTTCCATAATACTTTTACCATCCTTCACACAAATGATAAATCCTCCAATGAATGGCCCAAGTCCATATTTTGACAATAGTTTCAACAGAGGAGCCCGATACAAAAAGCAATTTAAAGTGACGTTATCCAACTGTTGCTGATAAAATCCAACACTGCTTAATCCATGTTTTTAGCATACAATTCCCATGTAGCTGCCAATTTGTAAATAAAGAACTTCAGATAATATGATCTAACTTTTACGCACTAGTGCTTTATATTTTTAAAGGGGTTGCAATAACCTTAATAATATTCTCTGAACAAATTAACATGGGGTGATAAGGATCTCCCCCTCTTGCATAATGCAGAAAACTTGAGATCTCTTCAGGATGCTGAGTTCACAATCTGGTTGTGATTTTGGGTCACTTCTTATGTTTAAATAAAACAGTAAAGTATACAGGGAATGGGCGACACCAATAAAATAATCTCAGGGGGGTCTCACAAATGATTACCTTGTGCATTTTAATGAACTCCTTTGTCTTCTCTTGAGCAACCTTCTTTCTTTTATATTTTCATATTCTGAACCAATGTGGCTGTAATGGAAGGAGGAGAGAAGCATGATTTTTAAATCTGACCGTTTCTTTAAAAGTGATTAGTGAAACAAATGCTAAAGCCAGACATAATGCAGGAAGGCACTTGTATGCAGACTGCCAGCATGTCATGGCAATGCCAATGAATCTTATGCCTTGCACACAATGTTCCCTGCTGTCCTACCCCTTGAGTTTCTCTTGAGGAAATAGTTCCCATCTTTCAGGCAAGCAAAATAACCCAGACTGGAGCCCCTCCCACCAAACCACACCCCATATATCAAGCCAGTCCCTTTTTATCTCAATAGAGCCATAAAGGAACTCTTCTCCAGGTGCTGGGTCTCTGTCCTCCTCGTGGTCTTCAACCAGCTGAAGGAAAGATTCCTCTCTCTGTCCTCCCCACTTCCATACAGCCAGACTGTTTGTTCAAAACCTCTTCTCAGCACTCAATTCCTCTTGAAGCAGGTGGGTAGGACAGGGAGCTGAGCACAGGACAGAGGAGTGCATGTGACCCAACCCAAAAGGCACATTTGAAAGAATCAAGAGGAAGGAGTGAAAAAAAAGTTATATTTCTACAGATGAGAGCTAGAATGGATATGGATTTATTGCCCAACAGCTGGAAGGACAGGCCCAAGAGCGGATCTGGCAAACAACAAACCTCAGACTATTATTTATTTCAGGCTGGCTCTGCTTTTCACATTCAGTGCCAAATTCCAAAGAGCCCACGGAGTGCACGCAGTGATGGCTATGGTCACTGCCTTTTCTGCAGCCTCAGAAAGATCTATGGGCATGTGCATGGACGCTAAAAGTTACAGCTGGATAGAGTGGGCTCAGAGCCTGGGTGGTTTCAGAGTTAAAGTGGGTAGGAGGAGCTAGGTGTGCCAGGCTACTTCACTGAGCTGCTGTCTCTTGCATCTTTTTAGCACCCCAATACCTTTCCTTTCTCCTGCTCTCACCAGGACCCAGAGCAGCCATGTCATTGCTCGGCTGTTTTTGGCCCTGCTGGAACACAATCTGAATGAACTTGATTCTTAACAGCTCAATGAAAACATAAAATAATTGCTGATCAAGTTTGCAGGCAACACCAAGATTAGGGGAGTGGCAAACAATGAAGAGGAAAGGTCACTGATACAGAGCCATCTAGATCACTTCTTAAGCTAGGAGCAAGCTTAACAAGTGTGGAGAGATAGCTCAGTGGTTTGAGCATTAGCCTGCTAAACCCAGGGTTGGGAGTTCAATCCTTGAGGGGACCACTTAGGGATCTGGGGCAAAATCAGTACTTGGTCCTGCTAGTGAAGGCAGGAGGCTGGACTCAATGACCTCTCAAGGATATTACCATTGATTTATTTAAACAAGTTTCACTATGGCCAAATGTAAAGGTCATACATCTAGGAACAAAGAACGTAGGCCATACTTATAGGATGGGGGACTTTATGCTGGAAAACTGGGACACTGTAAAGGACTTGGGGGGTCATGGTGGATAAATCAACTCAACATGAGCTCCCAGTGACAGTGTGGCCAAAAGAGCTAATGCAATCCTTGGCTGTGTAAACAGGGGACTACCAAATAGGAGTGGAGAGATTTCATTACCTCTGTATTTGGCATTGATGCGACTGCTACCAGTTCTGGTGTCCATAATTCAAGAAGGATGTCAGAAAAGTTGTAGAGGATTCAGAAAAGAACAGCACAAATAATTAAAGGATTGTAAAACATGTCTTATAGTAATAGGCTCATAGGAACTCAATCTGTTTAGTTTAACAAAGAGACGGTTAAGGAAAGACTTGATCACACTCTATAAGTACGTAGATGGGGAACAGAAATTCGATAAAAGAGGGCTCTTCAATATAGCTGGCAAAGATATAACAAGATCCAACAGCTAGAAGTTAAAGCTAGAGAAATACAAACTAGAAATAAGGCAACAACAAAACAAGGCAATAAACAAACAATTTTTTAACAGTGAAGGTAATTGTCCATTGGAACAACCTACCTAGGATTGTGGTGGATGCTCCATCAATGGAAATTTTTAAATCAAGATTGGATGTTTTGCTAAAAGCTATGCTCTCAAATGAAGTCATTCAAATGGACTGAATTCATGGAAGTTCTATGGCCTGTGTTATGGAGGAGGTCATACTGGAATAATCGCCGTGTCCCTTCTGGGCTTACAATCCATGAATCTATGAAAAAAATATAAAAGTCTAATAAACCTTAACAAAGCCTTAACTATAAATAATAATCAACAACATATCCCAAACAAAAGAAGCCTAATGATGCTCTTGGGTCCTGCAAACAGGGCCGGCTCCAGGTTTTTTGCCGCCCCAAGCAAAAAAAAATGCCGGAGTGCTGCCGCCGAAGCTCCAAAAGTCACACCTAGGGAAAGAGTCAGACTTTTTTTCCCCAATAAGTAAATACTTTTAGCAGTTAGTAGCCCTGAATGACTAACTTATTGTACTTTTCTCTATTGGGGCCTTGTGGAGGCATCAGCCTCCAGCAGCTGCAGAGATACCTTCTCTACAAGATGCCAGATCTCTACAAGAGAAAACACAAAGGGAAAAAACAGTGTATTTAAAAATTACTCAGGAATTGTGGGTATTGCTGACGTGCACCAAAAAGTGCCCAGTGCAAAGTTTGCCAGGCAAAAGGCATGCAAATGCAGCTATCTGGTTGACTACCGTTGTTTCCCATAGTCCTGTCTTTACCTCTCCTTCTACTAACCACTTCCACCCAAACGACTCAACTATCCAGTCTTCCCCTCTTCCTCCTTGCCATTTAGCTGTTGCCACTTTTGAAACAGTGATGCCAAGGGAAGGCTGATTGGAAATATTCTCCGCTGGTACTTATTGGTGGCACATCCCAGCACTCCTACGACCCAAGATGGTCTGATCACAACCTGTGAAATTCAGGAAATGTTCCAACGCCATCCCCACTAGCCCACCCATTTGAACTCACCAGTTCTTCAGAGCACACTCACGTTCTACACATGACCAGCCACCCCACTCCACTTTGAAAAATTCTAAGTTGGCACCATCTAGTTCTGGTTATTCAAATTATACAAGCATTTCAGCAGCCATACAAACCTTTGGAGATCTGACTCACTTCAGTGGCTGAAGTTATTTGGGGGGGAGGGGGAACAAACAAGCCCACATGCAATAGCATTTAAAGTGCAGCAAATCTAATGGGCATTTGGGCAAAATAGAATCATGTGTTAGTACCTACAGCCTCCAGCTGCTATCTTGGTAGAACTCCCAAGCTAGGCAAAATTGGACCTGGTCAGCTGCAGGATAATGGATGACCTTAACGGGAAACTGAAGATACTGTAGGGTGTAAAGGTACTGGTTCAACGGGAGGCACTGTGCCCTCTGAGCCAATGCCCTAGCTTTTTGTCTATCTCCACTGCTTCTGCTAGTCTAACTGGCTGCTTATTTGAAGCCACACTCTTACTATCGGGCTACAGTGCCCAAATCTTGTATAGCACAGTAGTGGCAGAAATGAAAGAGGAAAAGAATAAAGGACGTAAAGAGGAGGAAAGAAAATGGGAGGGAAAAGATTATATGAAATGAGATGGGAAAAATCTAAGGGAAGATTTACTCTTCTCTCTTTTACTTTTTATTTCCTAAGCTTTCCCTTTTCTCCTTGTTGAATATCTTCCCTATACTCTGTAACAGGTAACACATCCTCCCGCAGCTGGCAAAAACCTACCAGTTTTCCAACAAGAAATTACAAAGTAGTAAGATCGAGAGATTTTCAGGCTACAAACACATGGCAATTCTATTCATTCTCAGTGGAGATGCAGAACTTTTAATGATCAGCAAATGACTTCCAACAATGTTTTGGACAGATTCCTTTCTCTAGTTGGCTTTTGCTCTTTGGTTTGATTCCCCTTGTGATCCCTACTGCGCATGGATGTAACATCAGGCCATTATTCATTTTTAAAGCCAGTTCCCTTTGGCACTGAATACACTTCAGATGACTCCCACAAACAAACAGCCCAAACATTTTTAAAAGTTTCTGAGGGTTTTGATAAGGTTTAAACTAGTCTTGGATCTTTCATGGCCTGAACTGTGAATGCCATATTCATGTTATATTTTCTTCTGTCCTGCAAGCACAGATTTCATCTCCTTTGTAGCTGGCAGGGGCTTCTGACATGGCATCCTGTGGGTACACTGTCTTCCCAGGTTCTCAAATTATTGGATATTGTCCCAGCTTCTGAGTGGTCAGGAAGGTTTGGATTCCAGGAGTGATTTATTTTCTTGTTGGGAAAGAAATGAGATGGCACAGACACAGGCCAAGATTCTAAAAAACGGGAGCTTAATGTTAGGCTTATTTTTTTATTTAGGCTAATAAATAAGTAATCTAACTTTCAAAAATGCTGAGCTCCCAACAGCTCTGACTGGAGTCCATGCTGCTGGGTACTCAAAACCTTTGAAAACTAGACCATCTGACTTGAATGCACATCTGTAGATGTAGAAGTCTGTTGTAGGCACCTATTTTTAAAAATCTGGGCCACAGAATGCCTGTATCCTATATAGTCTAATAGGTACGTGTATTTTTCAGTGGGGATGTTGGATACCAACGAGCTATTAGCAAATCACAACTAGAACACATCACTTCCTGAGCTCGCACAACAATTCTGTGCTCCCATTCTCCATCTTTATAACACTCGAAATGTCTGTGTTTTCTATAATTTTACCACAATCGCTTGCAATTAGGGAATACATTGAAGGGTCTGGGTCCAGTCTAAATTGGAAGTGTGTTGTAAGCATTTCAGGAGACAACGTTGTTCTAGCTGAGACCCTTTAATTTGTTGGAACTATAGTTTAGACCAGGAGTGGGCAAACTTTTTGGCCCAAGGGCTACATCAGGGAATAGAAATTGTATGGCAAGCCATGAATGCTCACAAAATTGGGGTTGGGGTGCAGAAGGGGGTGCGGGCTCTGGAATGGGACTGGAGATGAGGAGTTTGGGGTGCAGGAGGGTGCTCTGGGCTGGGACCGAGGGGTTCGGAGGGCGGGAGGGGGATCAGGGCTGGGGCAGGGAGTTGGGGCGTGGGAGAGGCTTAGGGGGTGCAGGCGCCGAGCAGCACTTACCTCAAACGGCTCCTGGAAGCAGTGGTATGTCCCTTCTCCGACTCCTACGTGGAGGCATGGCCAGGCGGCTCTGCACGCTGTCCCATCCACAGGCACCCCCCTGCAGCTCCCATTGGAGCATGTGGGAGCCAGAGTGGGGCCATGCTGCAACTTCCGGGAGCTGCGTGATGCGGCCCCGACCCAGCGCCCCAGCCGGAGCAGGGCCGACCCATGTGTTGCAGCTTGCGGGCCAGCTTAAAACGGCTCGGCCCGCCAGCCGTAGTTTTCCCACCCCTGGTTTAGACAGACTCTAAGTGTGATTTTAGTGTAGCTAGGGTGGTTCTTCTCTTGATGCAAGTACATCCTGATGTTTCTGCTCAGAGATTAAAGCAGCAAATGTTCTATCCAAATCTCTAGGGCAAGAGAAGATGTTTGATTTAAAAGAAGCAACTTAGAATGTAGCAGTAGCTTTAAGAAAAAATGTAAAGACTTTTAAAAATCCTGTGTGATCAAAGAAAGTAGCTTGGATGTTCAGCTAGATTGTCTGGCTCATAAGAGGATGTGCAAGGAGCTGCGCCTCCCCTCCCTTGCACAGCCTGCCCAACAGCAGAGAGAGGAGAACCGGGACTGTAGGTGCGCAGCAGACACCACCAATTTGGTCAATTTAACGTACCCTCTCTACACACATGCACATCAGACATCATTTGAAAGCTTGTTATGTCTACCTTAAGATGAGATATGCTGCAGAGCTATCAAGTGGTGCCATTACCATAGAAACAGAGAGAAACAATGACACCATCAACACGTTAAAATGACCACTTTGAAAATATTTGCATTGATTTCTGTTAGTTTAATGACTCTGTGTATTTTTTCAAGACATAAACTTGGATTTCTTTGTGACCTCAAAACATCACAACAATCTAATAATAAACTTGTACAGGTATCATTGAAATGTAACAGCTCTGGTGACATTTCTAGTCAACATGCTTATCATCAACTTGTTCATCATGATCTCTGTCGAGTGTGCTTGTCCATCATTCCCCATTTGGCAAGATCTCTGAAGTAGTAAGCTCCCTTTGTTTTGACAACATTTAAACACAGATTTCTTCCCTCAATGTAGTCACATCCTGTTAACCACATACAGCAGGAAGTATGTTGCAGAATTCAGGAGTGAGTGCCTCACAAATGACATGCACAGGTATGAAGCGATGCTTGTCAGTTGTTCTGGTAATGGTGCCTGTTTCAATCTACATGTTATCTACATGTTTCATTTTTGGAAAGTAGTGAACAGTAAGAACCAAAACATCTGTATCAGGTGACCTAATTTCTATTGTTCTTTTGGCATCAATAGACCCAACAAGTCATATTGGCACATACAGCATACACAAGCATCCTTATGTCCACTTCTTCTTGATTATTGTACAAGTCTCCGACTTTAACGCCTCTGCTGGTGATGGCCTTTGCTACTTCACCATTGGAAAAATCTCCCTCATGAAGGAGGTTTGGGTTGGGTGTGCTTCTACACTTTCAGATGCATTTTGAACTACATATTCACAGAGAAATTTTACAAGTGACTGCTTGTTGGATGCCACATTCAGAAACTTTTTCCATGAAGGCACAGGGCATCAATCAATCACCTGGTATTTCTTGCATCCAAGCTTAGATCCTATCTAGTGCTGTCTTTCTGCGGCTTTCCCAGAGTTACTGTTGTCGTTTCTGTCAAGGACTGATTACAGAATTAGCTTTGTCAAACCCGTTTAAAACCTGCCTCAAGTACTCAGCAGCTAACTCACTGAATGTATGGAATTTGTCTCCAGCCATCATTTGTATGACAGCCACAGAATCTCTGGTGTATACTGTGATTTCTTTCAGAGTGGTAGCCGTGTTAGTCTGTATCAGCAAAAACAATGAGGAATCCTTGTTTGTTGCTTTGTCATAGATTCTTTCAGTTTGAGCTTCCAGCTAATGTTCTAATTCAGCTTTGTCTACTCTTCTCGTTGTTCCATCAGCATGGAAGAGGGGCATAGGCACAGGTCCTATGGGTGACTCAGAACAGTTGCCGCTGAAACTGCATCTCTTCATCTTGCTAAGGACAGGGCTTTGCACAAAACAGTTTCTGGATTGATAGTTGGTGTGATGGTCCCTCCCTTGCCAGACTTACATTTGGTCTTCTTGACCATATCAGCAAATGTTTTGATGCCCAATTTCTTGACTGGACTGAAGAAGCTATGTGTCCCATCCAAATAAAGTGCACCTTTCATAAATTTCTCTACATTTGTTCCTCACCAACATCTATCATTTTCAGCAGAGACTCTTGTACATCTGAAGTTACATGCAATCTAGTAGATATGTTGATAAGCACCTCTGGATGTGATTCAGAGTCAAATAGTTTTGTTACATTGTTGAGGACATGGTTGGTATGAGTCGTAACATGCTCTTCATCCCTCTTAAGTGCAGAGGCAAGAATTTGTTTGTGGACTTCGGTCTTCACTGTTTCTTGTTAGACCACTTCTTTCTCCCATAGCTTTTGCTGTGATAGACCCAGGCCACTTGGGAACAGCAGAGTAGTAGAAGGCAGATATACTGGCCACTGGATAAGCAGTTTGCTGTTCCCTGACTGACCAGAGCAGGGGCTGCTCTGGGTTAATGAGAACACCTGACTCCAATTAACCTGCAAAGAGTCAGGTGAGGTTGTTAAGCACCTGACTCTAATTAAGGCCCCTCTGATGCTATAAAAGGGCTCACTCCAGTCAGGCCAAAGAAAGCCAGGGAGCCAGAGGAGGGGAAGTGCGGCTGAAGGGCTGGGTAATGAAGACACCCTGAAACCACTAGAAAGGGAGCCCTAAGGTAAGGGTGAAGAAGGCGTTGAGAGAGAGAAGCGGGGGAGCTGTGGGGAAGTGGCCCAGGTAAATGTAGCAACTCTGGGAGTGAAAGGTCAGCTGCCAACAGCTGCTGCCATCAGGGTCCCTGGGCTGGAACTCAGAGTAGAGGGCGAGCCCAGGTTCCCCCCAACCCACCACTACAGAAACACCTCCTGGGAAGGGAAGACAGGCCCCTGTCAGGATGGGAGACTCAACTGTTCTTGAATAAATCCATAGGGATAACAGAGACTGTGGGAGTTCTCTCACCAACCTCCTTGCTGTCTTATGATGAAAAGGGATCAGTAGACTGTACCCTGGCCCTAGAGAGAGAAGGGCTACGTGGAGGGTCGCAGTAAGCCTCTGAGGCTAGCATAAACCGCCTGGAAGCACGGGACCCACGGGGACAAGGTCGGAGCTCTGCCACATTGCATATTCATAATATGAAGCTGTGCATTGTCATCTCTAACACTAATGCCAACCTGTGCTTAAGAGTCATTGAATTAAAACTATTTCAAAGGCTAGTAATGCATGCATAGGCTGTTACAAATTAAAACTGCCTACCAGGCAAATTAGATGCTACATTGTATGTACAAATGCTTACAAATGGAGAAGCATTATATTAGGAATTCATGTGTATTTAAATCTATCCACTATACAGTACAAACTACGGGAATGCAATCTACTGTCACTGATGCACAATCAGCAGTGTGAGACTGATATAGAAAACTATTGCAAGATACTTTGACAATTAAGAATACACACTGAGAAAACATTTCATGTTAGTATTTTGCAAAATGTTGATATTTGCCATTTTTGCCGCAGGCTAAACAGCATCGTCATTGCTATAACAAGAAACACTTGCCTATGCAAAACCAAAAAAAAAATCTTCAAATACATTGTCATTTGGCAGCTTTGGCCAATAAACGCCACATTAAGCTGTTGAAATTAACTTAACCAGTAAAAACCGTATTCATAGCCATGTTGCAGTGATTCTGGAACTGTGCAAAAAAATGACACACTCATTTTGGGTATCATTGTTTTACCTCGCCTACAGGCTTATAGGACCACTTGACAGCCCCACATCATAACCCATCTGACCGTACATAAAATAAGCTTCCAAACGATATATGATGTGGATGTGTGTAGGATGGGTATATTAAATTCCAACAATATTCCTTTTTTGGAGAATTGACTTACACCTACTGCTCACACAGGTGCAAGGAGGAGGTAATGCCACGGCATTAATTTGTACAGGGGGCCAGGCATGAAAAGGAGGTTCAGGCTGTGCTATCTAAAGGATACTGCAGTCTGCAAACACCTGAGCCATGACAGCAGTTCCTGCATTAATGGGAGTGCAGGGACTGCTCTTTCCCCATGCCCAAAAGCAGGAGAGGAGGAAGTGTCATGGCCCCACCCACGCTTCCGCAGTGATCTGTGGAGTGAGCCTGATGTAAAAGGGAACTGTCCTAACAGATGGTACAGTCTACATATCCTTACCCTTACCCCCACCCCCTTTTCCCTCTGTATACATCAGGGGGCTTGAGAATGCCCTGAGGCACAGCCCCTTCCCAAACTCACCCTGAGGCAGCATGGATCCCAACACAGGTCTACATATTAAAGGCATGATCTAGCTGCAGATCATTTAGTGGTATAAACAAGGGAGCTGGACAATAACCATGAGGAAATATTTTCTTCCCTGCAAACTGACAGTTCTTCCTGTACAGCGCTATGGAAACATCCAGCAAAACCATGTGGCACCTTTCCAGCTAATATACTTTTGCAGGTCCTGACTGGCCTTGAAAATTTTATCCCGAGGTGTTTTCTAAAATTTTACCCAATAATACTTAAGCATTATAAAACACTTTGAGGCCCTTTGATGAAAAGCACTCGCTCGGTTCATTGCACATATTAATAATTGTATTTTTCACTTGGATTTATCAAACATTAAATAAGGTGCGTGTCCATATGAGATACCTAAAAATATAATGAAATTAACACCCAAACATAACTAAAGTGCAGCATTACAATGCAATATAACCCACTACAAGCAAACTAAGCAACGCTAGAGCTAAAATCCCCCTCCGCTGACCCAACAATCCCCGATCCTTATAATTCCTCCTGTCTTCAAACGCAAAAATGAGGCAGCATGTTCTGAAGGTCACTATATCAGACCTATTATTAGTTGCTATTTTAATAATAATTCTAAATTACAGAGCGTTTATAAAGGGACAGAGCAGCAATAATAGCAGAATTTTACTCATAGGAGTAAATTAACATAAAAAGATGTGCAGGTAACATTAACGTTTTATCTAAAACCACTGAAGCAAGAATGTTCAGAGTTAAGACTGGTTACAAAGTAAGCCTGTTCAGAGTTAAGACTGACCCAATTCAGATATTTGGAAGGGACGCGTGTGGGTTAGACTCTAGACTTGTGGGAGTGTCAGTGAGCTTTGACATATCCTTGACACACGTCTACACATCCTCAAAGCACCTGGGCAGAAACAAACATATGGTTCCAAAATCTGCTGGCGACCTCATTATCCAAGGGTCACTGGCACAGGAGGCTCTAATGGCTTCTGTCTACCTAGGGAGGATTTAACCCATGGCTACTCACACGCTCAGCAATTCTGCATAGTGAGAATTCCCCTCAGATGTTTAATCAAAAGCAGTTAAGGCAACAGCTCAGGGGTTTTTTTTTTAATGAAAGAACCTTTTAAAAGTGAATCCAATGCACATGTAAATTGCACCATTAGCTCTACTCCATGGGCAGCAGCAGTGCAAGATTTGCCCACACCACCACTTGACCAACAGGGTCAACAAGCCCCCTGACTTGGAAGGAAAACCTCTGGGGTGAGAGTGTAGCTCACTCTTCATGGCCATTTAATCTTTGGCCTTAAATCTCCCAAAACCATTAATTACTGAGCTAGCAAGGCAGAGAATGAAATGGAGGAAAGAACTACAAAACACACCATTACCAGTGAGTAATGGAACATTTGTGTCTACCCCATCCTGAAGGTAGTTGTTCATCTTGGGGAGTTGACAGCTGATAAGTAGTAAATGAGGAGGAGGAACAGCAATCCCCACCCACCAGATGTTCCTCTTTTTTTTTTTTTTAACTAACAATAGAAATCACTGAGATGGGAACAGAAATAGCCGGGTCTAACTCCTGTAGAGGCTGTTAGAAATTAAGGGGGTAGTAGAATGGCACTACTGAGGCAGCAGACTCCACCTGAACAGCAGTGTGGCAAAGTTGCCAACCCAACACACCCTCTCCTGGCTGGCAGCAACTTTTGTCTGAGTTTCCCCCACTGTCCTTTAATCTCCAATATCCATAGAAATGTTCTGGTCCCCTGGCCAGACCATGGTGTGATGTCCTGCCCCTTCTGGGGCCACAGAGTCCTTTACCAAAGACCAACAGAAATGTATACAGAACCAAACCTTCAGCCCAGCTGAGCTCAGCTAGCAGCCTCTTCACCTCAGGCATGCTTCTGCTGCTCTGGGCTGTCTTCCCACCTAACCACAAGTTCTGTGCCTCAACCAACCACATGGCCCAGAGGCTGTTACACTCCTCCCCTCACTCAGTCTTCAGCGCCTCCAGGCTCCTGTCTCCAGTCAGGCTTCTGGGTCACCCCTGGAGAAGTCTGTCTGCTCTTCTCTCCTTTTCAGCCTTCTTTCAGGCTGCTTCCCAGAGAGAGGGAACTCGCCACCTCACCTCTCTGATTGGGCTCACCCAGCTCTTTATGGGGAAAAAAAACCCTAGCTCCTGCCCGCAACTGGGCTTTTTCTCTAATTAGGCCAACCCCACACTCCAGTTGCACCCAGGCTGGTTAACTGGCCTCTGAGGCCCATATTAACCCTCCCATGACTGGTGTGGGGTACACACCCCATCACAAGCAGAGAGCGCCACAAGCAGAGAGCTGGTGAGGTGACTCTTAAGTCAACTGATCCAGCAGCAGCCTTGGGGCCACTGAATGCCTCACAGTGGGTTCAGTTCAGCACAGCACTTAAAGCGTGTGCTTATGTGCTCTGCTGAATAGGGGCCTGAAATTGAAGCAGTAGATCCTGATCAGGCACATTTCCTTATTATCCTTTGCTAGCAAAGGGGAACTCTCACCCTGGATTATCAGATGTTGTCAGACTTCTTCATGTGGCAGACCACTGAATGAACCCAAGAGCAGTGCCTAGGCCAACTCTTCCTCCCAACCTCCCATTCCCAATTCTTCACCTTCCCTGGGGCAGCTATAATATTTGGTGACTCAGAAAAAGTAATATTAGAGAAAGTGTTAAGGAGATGAGAGGAAAATCAATGCACTTTAACATGACATTAGTGCTTGCATAGTTATGTCCCCATTATTTTGTAACTGTGATGTTTATATCCTTCGTCTGAGCCATATTCTACTTGTGCTCTGTGTAATCCCACTCACTCCAATGGGATTGCACAAGATATAAATGAAGGCAAAATTTGTCCTCTTCAGATAGGGCATTACAATTGTCGATACCAAACCGTTCCTTATTACATGTACCTCCACTACACTACATATTTCTAGGTCACTTTGTAGTTTGGTGCTGTCGTCTTGTATGTTTGCTACCCCTCTGATTTTGCTGTCGTTCTTAACCTGGACTGTGCTTGAATTCATACCAAAGAAACCATGGTAGAAATGTGAAGCAGCTTCACAGGGTGAGGAGAGATTCTCTTTTTCAGAAAAATTCAGGACTGGACTACCACTGATAGGAAGTATCATTTTGTTTGAAGACCTATAGATGCTCCCCCATTCTGACAGAAGCATACCTCCCAATAGTCACAGGTATCTTGTAACTATCCCACTTTGACCCCCTCTCCAATTCCCTGGTCCCCGCTGAAGGACAGTTTGACCTCGGCCTCCATTTGAGAGGACCCCCAAACTGAGTTGTATTGTGACCTACTACATGGGATCACAGCACCACTAAGGTTTGGCCTGGCCACCCCTCTGTCTCCATCTACAGAGGGGTAGCCGGGCCAAATTTGAGGGACATTGTGACCCCATGTGCTAGGTTTCAATACCAATCAAATTTCACCAGTCCACCCCTCCATCTGCATCTACATCTACAGAGGGGCGTTTAGGCCAAACTTGAGTGGTCTAATGTCCCGCTTTAGCGACTTGAAATGTTGGGATGTATTCAGAAGACTGTGGGCCCCATGGACCTCAATTTGAAAAGGAGCATTTTAGATGAAGGAAAGGACCAAAGACAGAAAAGAGAGAGAAGTAAGGAGAGCTGGACTCACCATAGAAATCAAAAACTTTAAATGCTTCTAGAAGAACAGGACAGAAGGGATTGTGGAGGATTTATTTTATATACCTGAATATGTCCAACAGACGTCTTGGCCTCCTGCTTGTAATTAGTGAAGCCAATCCATGTGAGGATTTACTTTCTAGACTGTAACTATAGATATATTTAATCATATATGTTGTAGCAATGATGTCACCAAATGATAAACATGATAATTTTCCCTACAGCATCTTGCATCCATCAGAATATCTATCGAGTTACTTTGCTTTTTTACTACTTATAAGTAAAATCCTGATCCCAGTGAAATCAATGGGACTTTTGCCACTAACTTCAATGGGATCAGGATTTCACCCTATACTTTGATTATGAAACTCTCTTTTATTATACCCTTTTGGATATAATGTTACTTCATCTCAGCTTCTGAGCCCCACAAAATCCCATTTTAATCAGTCTTCTTTTAACGATATCTCAATCTCAAAGGATGCTGTCATAATGACCATGAAATATAATTGACTCAATAGATTGCAAGCTGTAGTAAATCATCAGCCACCACACAGGAGATCAAAGTAAGCTAATTAAACTGCATCCTGAGCTGTCTGCTGCAGACATTTGAAACTGGTTTTGTTCCCAGCTGGAAATCAGTGTTTCACAAGACCTAAAGCAACTCTGAACAAAGACCAAGAAAAATATATACTGTACTTAAAACAGCTGTGAAGTCCGTCGACCTACAATACAAGGATGAAAAGACAATCAGTGGATGTGATAATACAGCCAAGAGCAGCCATACACATTATCAGGCAATTTCAAGTGAGGCAGGATTGTGCATAGTGGATTTAATAGACTCCTGATCTCAGTCCTGTAAGACGGTATCTTCTTAATTACAAAGATATAATAGCTAAAAAAGCAGTTAGCAAATCTCAGTTAGCAATAGACATATTTGCTATATATGATTATGAACACTGAAAACAACAGAATTGAGATTAAGGATACAAACTTGGAAAGCATTATCCATGTGAGTAGTCACATTAATGTCAATGAGTAGGGACTAGACATCTGCAAGTATTCATATTTTCAGTATCAGGCCTCTAATGAGAACAGGTATATTAATAATTTGACTAACACCTGACAGGACTAAGATTTAACAAGTGACTCCTTTGAGCTACACTATAAAATTTAATCTATGCTACCCACCGTGTAAAATCTATAGATTGTGACTGGACTTGGCTGAAATTGGGATCAATGAAATAAGATGGAATGTTACAAGAGGGTTCAGCCTTTTAGATTTCACAAACTGAGTTTGGTTGGCCCTGTTCTGTATTTTGATGGGAGTCCTCCACAAACTATATAGGTATACAGTATAAAGGGAGGCAGTGAATCATAAGAGATTAAATCCAGCAGATGAGCCCAGCCCAGAGGAGAAAGGGAATGTGAGGCAACCAACCCCCTGGAGGCACTATATTTTAATCAAAATATTTCCATTTTTGACCAAAAATTCAAAACATTTTTGGTTTTCAGGTGATTGGTTTTATAGCAACAACAAAATATTTTTTACACAGAACATAAACAATTTTTGTGAAAAATTATGTTTCACAAAACCCCAATTTTCCATCACAGTTTTGACAGAAAATTTTCAGCCAGTTGTACCTAAAGCAGTTTGTCTGCCATATAGATTCATAGTCTCATAGACTTTAAGGTCAGAAGGGACCATCATAATCATCTAGTCAGACCTCCTGCACATTGCAGGCCATAGAACCTCACCCACCCACTCCTGTAATAGACCCCTAACCTCTGGCTGAGTTACTGAGGTCCTCAAATCATGATTTAAAGATTTCAGGTTACAAAGAATTCACCATTTACAGTAGTTTAAACCTGCAAGTGACCCGTGCCCCATGCTGCACAGGACCTCTGCCAATCTGACCCGGGGGAAAAGTTTTTTTTATTATGGAGATATCCTATCTCCTAGAACAGGCCTTGAAAGGTCGTTGAGTCCAGCCCCCTGCTTTCTCTAGCAGGACCAAGTACTGATTTTGGCCTAGATCCCTAAATGGCTCCCTCAAGGATTGAGTTTACAACCCTGTGTTTAGCAAGCCAATGCTCAAACCACTGAGCTATCCCTCCCCCGCTGAGCCAGCCCAATCAGTTAGTCCCTGATCATGTGGACAAGACCCACCAGCAAACACCTGGCAAAGAATTCTCTGGAATAACTCAGAGCCCTCCCCATTTAGTGTCCCATCACCAGCCATTGAAGATATTCACTGCTAGCCATCACAGATCAGCTACTTGCCACAGTCTCATCATACCATCCCCTCCATAACCTTATAAAGCTCAGTCTTTAAGCCAGTTAGGGGTTTTTTTCTGCTACCCTTGGAAGGCTGTTTCAGAGCTTCACTCCTCTCAGGGTTAGAAACCTTCATCTAATTTCAAGCCTAAACTTGTCGATGGCCAGTTTATATCCATTTGTTCTTGTGTCCAGATTGATGCTTCACTTAAATAACTCCTGTCCCTCCCTGGTATTTATCCCTCTGATGTATTTATAGAGAGAAATCATATCTCCCCTCAGCCTTCCTTTAGTTGGGCTAAACAAGCCAAGCTCTTTGAGTCTTCTCTCATCTCCATTCCTCAGATCATCCTAGTAACCCTTCTCTGCACCTGTTCCAGTTTGAATTCATATTTCTTAAACATGGGAGACCAGAATTGCCCACAGTATTCCAGATGTGGTCTCACCAGTGCCTTGTGTAATGATACTAAGACTTCCCTGTCTCTACCGGAAATACTTTGCCTGATGCATCCTAGGACTTCTACAGCTTTTTTCATAGACTCATCATATTGGCAGCCCATAGTCATCCCGTGATCAACCAATACATCCAGGTCTTTCTCCTCCTCTGTCACTTCCAACTGATACGTCTCCAGCTGATAGCAAAAATTCTTCTTGTTAGTCCCTAAATGCATACCCTTGCACTTTTCACTATTGAATGTCATCCTATTTCTATTACTCCAGTTTACAGGTTATCCAGATTAATTTTGTATGATATTCTGGTCCTCCTCCCTATTGGCAATACTACCCAACTTTGTGTCATCCACAAATTTTATTAGATATACTGTATCTCCTCTTTGGGATGTAATATATTTACATCAAAATGTCTAAATAAATGTTCTTCCTTTTACTTTCATAAGCAAACTTGGTTTTGGAACTGAACAATTTTATTTTTACTAGTTTATGTCATATGAAATTTTATATCAAGGGATGGTTCCCCATTTTGAAAGGCAAGAAGGATGCCCACATCTCCCAAACGACTTTTAACACATTAATACAATTTCAGCTCATGCCACAGGATGTATCAGAGAAACTAATGCAAAGTTACAGTAATTCACCAGTTTCAGTGCTAATAAGAATCTCTCCCATTATTACTACTATTTAAGATGCACATCCTCTGTCTTTCTCACACAGGTACCTTTTGTGAGCTCATGGCCTCTAGGCACAGCTTGACAGGTATGATTCTGTAAAAAGCAACAGAGGGTCCTGTAGCACCTTTGAGACTAACAGAAGTATTGGGAGCATAAGCTTTCGTGGGTAAGAACCTCACTTCTTCAGATGCAAGAATCAGATGCAGATGTATGATTCTGGTGCACAAGATGACACAGACAGGGTTCCTACAGCCCATGCATAACATGCAGCTGTGTTTTGTGGGAGTTCCCTGCTCCCCAACAGGCAGTGGGCTAATCAGAATAGGGTCATTGGATCCACAACTAAGTGGATCTGCCTGCTGTTCTCCCTTTCCCCAACAAAGGGAGTGTGTGACAGCAGGAAAGTTACTGTAGCTCTGACAATAGTGGCCATGGAGTCTGGAGAATTATTTCCCACTTCCCTCAAATCCTGCAGACCTCCCTACTGCAGAGCCCCACTTACTCCGGCCTTGCACCAGAGACAAGATTTTGCCTTTAGTAATTGCTATGTCTTTGCTCCTCTCAACACGTTAATGATATGAAGAAACCTCACAGGCACAATATACAAACACACGAGGCCTAGCAACATATATATACTGTTGCTCTCTTAGGATATGGTGGCATCTGCACTACAGGACAGGGAAGGTCCCCTAGAGAGGGCTCCCAAACCATTGAATGATATACTATCCAGTTCCTGTACACTATAATAATCTAGTTTGAGCAGCCCACAAACAGAAGAACTATAGAAATGATAAGAGTTGGGCTAGTCCAAGAAATAAACTCCATGTAGAATAGCTCTTTTAAGAGCAGAAAGATTCATTATAACCAGGACAGAGGAGTTGAGCATAATTTTACACAAAGTTGCTCAAGCTAATTTGTTGGCTTCCCTTTATCCAAATAGATTGCAGGGCGGACTCTTTGGAAGAGAACCATAAGTCTTCCTTCTTTCTGCCAGAAAATGAACAATCTGATTCCATTTTCATTGTCATAAATATTCTGTTCAGTGCACGATTTAACTCCTAAGCATCCAATTGTTGATGACATCACATTACATGAAGCATATGCACTGTGCTAGCTCTAGAAGAACAGTTCATTCAATTTTACTATCCAGTACCCATTATTTTCGATAAATAAAGAAATAAAAAGCCCAGTGTAAATTGGGGATGGAGCGTCACCTTATCTGTGAGTCACATACAACCTTATAAAGCTAGTTCACCAAGATCAGGTGTGAGAATTTGTAGGGTAGGAGGCTGGTTATGTCTGGTCCCAAATGGGTGTGTGGGTGACAAGGAGCACATGGACACAAGGACCAAGCTCAATGTGGTCCTTGCTCTCACCTGAGCACAAGAATGATGCAAGGTTAGTGCTCCTGCTACCATTAGTTTCTCCAAAATGGTAGAGAAGAGAACATAGACCCCCTCCCTTCCACCCCCTTTACAGTGGCCATTTGAGCTGGCTGGGAAGTGGATGCTTCAGCTTTCAAGGTGATACAGTGATTGCTGTTCCTCTGAGCTCCTGGAGCGCTGGGAGCTTGCCTGCCTGCTTCAGGAATAATATCTAGAAATGATGGGGAATTTTTTATGAAAACTGTCAATTTGTTGAAACTGAAACTTCTTGTGCAAAATGGTTAGATTCAATTAGTTTCTTGACTTGAAACATTTTTGAAAAAATAGGTTCTGAAGTTGTCATAACAACCCATTTCTACATTTTCAAAATGAAAAATTCCAGTTTTCCAGTTTCAAAGGACTCCGCCCCTAGGGAGCTAAGGAGTCTCCTTCACTTGCACCATGTCCAGGTGTTTCCAAGGTGATATTATATGTACTAGCATCTATGAGGTCCTGAAGGATGCTCTTAACCTTCCAATGCCTCCCACCTTTGGAATGATGGATACATCAGGGAAGAGGCATCATGGCATACTGGCAGTGGTCTTGAAGCATTGAAGCAGCTGACACATAGGATCCTGCAGCATGTCAGAGCCCCGATGGTACAAGCTGCTTAGGAGGAAAGAGCTTCAGAGTTCACAGAAGCACTAACATCTGTGGACTTTCCAGTATTAAAATATGTGGGTTCCCCAAGGAGCATAGTGTATATACAGTCACTTCCCCTCTGGCCAGACTAACCTTCTCTCCCTATTGTCATATAAAGCCCTGTCACATATTTCTCATGTGGAGGCTCAGTGGGAGCATGCAGCACTTCCCTTTTTCTACTAATTCCAGGTCCTTCCTGCCAAGTCTCTGTTCCTTTGCTTCCACACATGACTCAGAATAAGTCATCTGGTCCACTGTTTTTTTTCTTTTTCCTCCTTGTGTCTCTATCAGAGCTTGACACTTACTTTATCTCTTTTTTTTTCATGCATCATCAATGATGTCTGCAAAGGGCAGGTCCAACTATGAGAAATTCTATGTCCAGGGGACATTTGCATGTGACTTCTTAATCCACTCTAATCACTCCCATCTCCCAGTCCACATATCTAACATATATTAAAGCTGCCTGAGCCTCTGGGATGCATCTCCAATCTTCTATGGATTTAGAGCCAGATTTTGCCATTTTACCCTGCTGAAATTTATGGGACTGCTCAAGGCAATGTTCAGCATGAGTAAGGGCGAGAGAATCTGATCCTTACTTAGGATCCTTGTCAAATGAAATCTATAAACACAGATTTGTGTGAAGATTTGGACTGTCCCTTGTTTCATCCCCCTCCTCCCCTGCCTGGAATAAATAAAACTCCCATAGAAAACTCAAATTCATAGGGACCAAGGGGGAGATTCCCCTTGACCTATTAATGGACATCATCCTGATGTCTGTCAGTAACATCACACACACATCCCCATTATCCACAGCGAGAGATCAAGCAAAGGGAAAAGGGGAGAGGATTGATTTCCCGGCCTTGGAGCGGCTGTTTGAACATAACTCAGCATTATCTGGAGCACTAAAGTGGATAGAGACACTTTAGGATAAAGGCTTAAGGCTTTATCCTCTCACATAAATGCTTGCAGATAAAAGAAAATAAGTTAAAAAAACATTCAAGTTGTGGTAAAAACCAACAAAAGTCAGGGAATTCCCAAGATAAGGCCTTATCCTTTACTCTGTACAAAAAGGAAAGAAAGTTGCAATGTAAGTTAAGAACGGAGCATCAGCTTCATCTGTGAATTATTGATCTCCCTGTAAGCCTTGTGTCCAGGTCACCATGACCTTGTGAGTGCAGGAGATGCACTGAGGCAGGAACCAATTATGAAAGTAACATATTTCAACATCTCAGCACTTTCCCAAGGAGGTGGCTCTTGCTTTGAGAACCCTGATTTAGGCACCAGTTCAGCAAAGCATGTAAGCACACAGTTAAGCACTTTGCTGAATTTGGGCCTCAATTAACGTGTCTGCGCTCTCTTGGATTTCACAAATGGCATGGCTCCACTTTGTGTGATTTACTTCCTTGGTTGTTACTTTCGTTTTAGGTTTGTGCTTCTCTGCCCTTTGCTAATTTCATTTGATCATTTCTGTGAGTGTCCCAATACACCTCTACCCCGATAGAACGCGACCCGATATAACACGAATTTGGATATAACGCAGTAAAGCAGCGGGGAGCCCCGGGCCCTTTAAAGCGTCACCTGAGCCCCGCTGCTTTACCGCATTATAGCCAAATTTGTGTGGAGCCCCAGAACCTTTAAATCCCCTTTTATAGCTTTGGCCCAAGGCAGGAATCCTTTGTCTCTCTGGATACCTACCTCTCCTTCTAAATGGAGAAGCACCAGGTTTAAGATGGATTTCAGTATTAGGTGACATGGTCACATGTCCTGGGAGACCCCAAGCCTTCCTGGCCTGACTCACAGGAAGGCTTGCAAGTAAACAGAGCCATTTACAACTAATTGTCCTAGTTGATGGGAGCCATCAAAATTCCAAACCACCATTAATGGCCCACACTTTGCATAATTACAATAAGACCTCAGTAATATTTCATATTTCTAGTTTCAGATACAAGAATGATAGATTTATACAAATTGTATGACCACACTCAGTAGATTATAAGCTTTGTAATAATACCTTACAAGAGACCTTTTGCATGAAGCATATTCCAGTTACATCATATTCACACTCATTAGCATATTTTCATAAAATCAAATGAAGTGGGTGATTTTAAAGTGCTTTACTGAACTGGGGCCTCAGTGTCCTATGTGAAATGAATTGGTGAATCTAATAACCTGCGGGTGAAAATCAGCATTTAAATCAAGCCAGGTCATTTGTGATATTTTCCTGGTTTTAAAATGCAACAATTGAGACATGAGCAGAAATCATCACTACAAGACAAACATTTCATTTTTAGGGCCTGTCCTACTACCATGGAAGTTAATGGGTTTTGGTTTTTTTTTTATACTGACTAAAATGAAAGCAGAATTAGTCCCTTAATGTAGATCACTATATGCAGGCTCATTGCAAAACCATGTCTACCTAATACAGTGACACAGAGTCATTGATGTTTAACAACAACAGAGAATGTTTCATCCAAGGGTTTTTCTCTTACCAGTAGAAGGGAGCCTAGCCAAATCTGTAAGATTATATTTGAAACAAAGAACCAAATAACCTGTTGATTTGTACTGGAACAACATGTCAGAAACAACCATATACAACTGAGAGATCAGTAAGCGCGTTAGTAGAGGGACTATAATTTAGTGTATGTTTGTACAATGCCTACCACAATTAGCTCATTACCTGCTTGAGGCTTCTAGGTGTAATTGTAATATACATTATAAATATTAATAATAATAATATCAACACATATGACTGTCAGTCAGACAGCTTACATCACTGTGCTGATATACAGGTTGTGGCTATTTTGCTATTGACTTGGTAAAAAGAAGAACAGGAGTACTTGTGGCACCTTAGAGACTAACAAATTTATTAGAGCATAAGCTTTCGTGGACTACAGCCACGTATATGCATCCGAAGAAGTGGGCTGTAGTCCACGAAAGCTTATGCTCTAATAAATTTGTTAGTCTCTAAGGTGCCACAAGTACTCCTGTTCTTCTTTTTGCGGATACAGACTAACACGGCTGTTACTCTGAAACTTGACTTGGTAAAGTAAACTTGTCTGCATTTCTTAATCTACAAACCTTTTTATGTCTGTAACTCTTCTGCCAGGTGGAGCCGGCAGCAACCAGGGCTGGGTTTAATATCTAGTGCAGGGGTCAGCAACCTTTCAGAAGTGGTGTGCCAAGTTCACTGTAATGTAAGGTTTCGCATGCCAGTAATATATTTTAACATTTTTTAGAATGTCTCTCGCTCTAAGTCTATATTATATAAATAAACTATTGTTGTATTTAAAGTAAATACAGTTTTTAAAATATTTAAGAAGCTTCATTTGAAATAAAATTAAAATGCAGATCTTATCAGTTTAGTGTGATCCTTGTCCTTGCTTTTCCTTGCTGAGTTTTCCAATGTGGGCCAGAGCAGGGAATGGCTGAAGAGCATTGGGCCGCGGCCAGGAGCAGAGCCCCGGGCTGGCTGCCGGTACCCCAGGCCAGCAGTGGGCTGAGCAGCGCCGGAGGTCCGGACCCCGGCTGGCACGGGGGCTTGCGGCTGGAACTGCAGACTGGCAGCGGGCTGAGCCGCTCAGCCCGCCGCCGGCCCCGTTCAGTCCGCTGCTGGTCTGGAGTTCCGGCAAGGGTAAAAGTAATTTAAATTTCTGACAGGTACTGTCCTATTCCAACCCCCTCGGGGGGGAGGAGCTCAGGGGCCGGCAAGTTAAAGAAGTATGGGCTGGATGAATGGACTATAAGGTGGATAGAAAGCTGGCTAGATCATCGGGCTCAACGGATAGCGATCAATGGCTCCATGTCTAGTTGGCAGCCGGTATCAAGCGGAGTGCCCCAAGGGTCAGTCCTGGGGCCGGTTTTGTTCAATAGGAGTAATGGTCTCAAGTTGCAGTAGGGGAGGTTTAGGTTGGATATTAGGAAAAACTTTTTCACTAGGAGGGTGGTGAAGCACTGGAATGGGTTATCTAGGGAGGTGGTGGAATCTCCTTCCTTAGGGGTTTTTAAGGTCAGGCTTTACAAAGCCCTGGCTGGGATGATTTAGTTGGGAATTGGTCCTGCTTTGAGCAGGGGGTTGGACTAGAGGACCTCCTGAGGTCCCTTCCAACCCTGATATTCTGTGATTCTATGATGTGTGTGGGGGAGCACTCAGAGCAGGGGATTGGGGTGCGGGGGAATCAGGGCAGGGGGTGGGGATGTGGATGGTGCAGAGTCAGGGCTGGGAGTATGGAGGGTGTAGGAATCAGAGTTGGGTGGCGTGAGGGGCTCAGGGCAGGAGGTTGGAAGAGTGTAGGGGGAAGTCCCGGGTCTGGCCTGGGACAGTCCCGGTTGTGGCTGGGTTACCTGGATGGTGGATGGGTCCCTGCCCCATGCTGTTTCTGTTCCTGCCAAGGGAGCAGCTGTGTGGGGCCACTGCATCTGCAGGCAAATGGGGGAGCGCTGCAGAAGCCCCCCCCGGCCTGCCACTCCCTTCCCCTTTCCCCCAGGGGCCACAGGGACGGCACATGCCTGCAGTGTCCTGGTGTCCAGCCACAGTGGTGAGAGACGGGCAGCAGGACAGGCTGCGACGCGGACACCTCCACCTCCACCGCACCTCCCACCAGCCCCTTTCACTTGCCTGACTGCCTGCTGCTTCATCCGGTGCACAGGGCCACCAGCGCCAGCCTGCAGGAGAGTTCCAGCAGGACCCCCCAACTGGGAACGCGCCACGCGCCGTGCCTCCACCCGCAGTGGCGTGCCCCAGCATCGGCCGGCTCTGGGTTCCAGCTGGGTTTCAGTTTCGGTTCCAGCTGCTGGCTCCTTGCCAGCCGGGGTCTAAGCTGCCAGTCTGCCCAGCCTGCTGCCAGCCTGGCATTCCGTTCACCCAGGCTGGAAGTGGGCTGAGCGGGGCTGGCGGCCGGGACCTCAGCATGCCATTAAAAATCGGCTTGTGTGCCACCTTTGGCACGCGTGCCGTAGGTTGTCGACCCCTGATCTAGTGATTCCTTTTCAACAATACAACACAGAACCAGCTCGAGCCCCCACCCAGTAACTTGGGAAAACTATACACCACCCCTGGGCGCCTCTGGAGGTAATACTTCCCCACTCGCAAACACAGAGTCTGAGTGTAGAAAAGAAACTTTTAATGAAAGGAGGGAAGTCACCCGACATTAATTATGGAAAATGCCAGAAGCAGGATTTATAAACATAAAACTGTCAGCAGAACACCCACCCCAGGGTGCATGGAGCAGAGTCTTCTGCCTCATATTCCTGAGTTCTACAACCAAAAGTTCCTTTTCTGTGCCCCTCTGCTCTCTCCCCATGCCCCACTCACAGTGGTTGTCCTTGGTCAGTGAGGAGCCAGTGTTCCAAGGTGCATCTGTGTGAGTTCACCTCCCACCCAGGGAAGAAGGCACCTTGCTTGTTCTGCCATCTGAGTACCTGCTCTGGCTGGCCACCCTGCCAGCCATGGTTCCTATCCATTGGCCGCCTTGCCAGGTGCAGTTCCTCTCTGCTGGCCACCCTGCCAGCTATCGCTCCACTCGCTGGTCACCACCTGCCTCTCTGCTGTGACCTCTGCAGGTCAGTCCCTTGAGGTTCCATCCAGCTCTTAATGATTTTCAGCTCTGAGGTTGGGTAGAGACACTGTCCCACCACAAGTGATTGTCAGCTCTTTTAAGCACTTAAAATAACAAAAAGGCTCCCAGTGGAGCCCATTTAGCTCTATCGTTGAACAGTGAGGAGGAACAGGTTAAACCAGAACGTGGACCCTTAAGGAGAGTCCACATCTCCTGGCTGGGACACCTGTCCCCACCTCTTTTCTTTCTCAGGGCTCTGGCATTAGAGCTCCTGGCTTAACGAGGTCCTTTCAGCTGTGGGTGACCTCCTCATTTGGGACAAGGTAAGCACAGTTCTGCTCCCTCTTATTCTTACAATACAGACGCTCCCTGGGTTACACAAACCTGACGTGACGCAAACCCACACTTACGGAAAAAGTTCCGTAAGTGGGTTTTGGGGTTTTTTTTGCATAATTGTTGGGTATATGTCCCTGAATTACACAAAATTCAACTTACACAAGGCGTTCCGGAACGGAATGCTTGCATAAGTCGGGGAGCATCTGTAAAGACAACAACATTGATAACAGCATTTCACTACCCCTGCATTCAATACTAAAGTGATTTTTACCCAACACCAGCCAAAGTTGATCACTTTGAGAGACACCACTCTATCTGCTAGATATCTAAGCAAAGTAGGTGTGTTCATGTAAATACAGTAGTTCCTGAAGTCTCTCCCCTTCCCAGCTAGCTGTTAGGGGAGAGTTCATTCAGACCCTGCTTACCTATCCAAAGACCTTAAACTGCTGGGGAGCTTCTTAGAAATATTGGCCTTTTACCTCTTAGGACCATGGGGTCTGGAGTGCCAAGGGCTGGCCACAGTTCAGGGAGTTTATCGAACCACATGGATCTAGATGGTGCAATTTGGTATAAATACTTTGAAACTCAGTAGTACCTTTCAATCAGGATTTCAAAACACTTTACAAACATTCATTATTAATTTAACAAGTTACAACATGAGGGCAAGGGCCAAATTTTCAAAAGCTTGCACAGATGCCAATAGGCATTTGGATGACCTCCTATGTGATTCTCAAGGGGAGATCTTGTCTATGCCCCAATAGTCTCAGCACCCTGGCATTAATATGCTCCAAGTGGGCAAACTGGGAGCATGGTTTGTGTTATGATAATTCAAAGGTCATTTTTAAAACCAAAGCTAAGTCATCATTGATCTGCCACCATGGTATTAATATGAGTCCATTAATATTATGAAAATGTAAGCAATAGCAAACAAATTGAATGAGAAAGAACACATACTTAATAACCTTGTAAGCCAAATTCTGACTTCAGATTCTCCTGCGCAGTAACCTCTCAAAGCAGTAGGACACCCCCGGGTGGGTCTGTTATATGGATATTGATCTCAATGGCACAAAGAGTTAAAGATATTTCTGAACTCTCTCACTGTCCAACATTAAACAGCAATAGACAGGTTCAGGGTTATTTTTAAACAGAGCCCTTGGTTTTACTCACTTACTTGGCAAACACCAAAAAGCATTCATTTAAATCGAAAGTTTATTGGTTAAACACAAAAAAGAACAAGATATTAAAACAAGCATTTATCCTAAACCTGTGGTTGAATGATTATGCAAACCAGACTTAGCCAGACCTTATCAAGGTCTCTCTCCTTTTGGAGTCAAAATATCAGAGTCTCTTATTTTCAGGACAACCTTTCTTTGATGAGAAGGAAAAGGCTAATTTTACTCTCAGTCCTGATGTGCAGGGCATTCACTTATCCTGTTCTTCACAAACAGACAGATACATGGTGGAGGAGAGACAAGATAGAAAGTGTGGGTGAAATATGGCTTTCTTTGATGTTTTGGGAACACTGGCCCTCTGGCAAGTTACGAGGAGATGCTTTGGTTGGCAAGTCAGCCATGAGACCTACTGCTTGGACCCTGGTTAATTACGAGCTGTTCATGGCCACCATCTGGTTGGATTCTTTCTCCTTCGACAAGGCTGATTTGCATGACTGCAGTATAGCTGACTTCAGAATTCAATGAAAAGCCAAGACAATGAGATAGGAGAGGAAAAAAACAGTGGGGCAGAAAAATAACACAACAAGGAAAGGGAATACAATGCAGGATCTTACATGCCTTTGCAGTTCTGCAAATTAGATATCCCCATTGTTGGGCTGAGGACTGGATATCATGATAATGTGATGAGTTTCAGCACTGTTGTATTAATTTAGGTGGAAGGCATGGGCTAAAGGTGTTAACATAACCCAGTCACTGGCCAACATTAAACAATGTTAAACAAGGTCCAGGGCTTGTTATACAGAGACTTCAGCCTGCTTAGTACCATGGAAAACACACCATTAAAAATCTTTTAAACCTTCTATTAAAGATATAGAAAAGAACAAAAAAGAGTTAAAGCATTTGAAATGAACAATATTAAATACGGCTTTCTTTTTAACAACATCCCTTGTTCCCTTTCCCTTTAACTAGAGAGAGCTTTTAAAAGGAAAGGACCCCTGGTATCAAATATGGTAATAGCTATCATCCCAGATGGTGTTTGGGTTTGAGCTGGTAGAGGTGGCGATGTCATCTGGATCCCCCTCTCTCGGGACCATTCTGGTCAGAACATTTCTCAAAATCAGGGTTATCCATCCCAGGCTGATGGGGCAGCCATGATGGTGAATGGGACCTGGACTCATATTAGAATTGGAAAAGGCACAGAGAAGAGTAACAAAAATGACTAAGGGTATGGGACAGCTTCCAAATTAGGAGAGATTAAAAGACTGGGACTGTTCAGGTTGGAAAAGAGACAGCTAAGGTAGGACATGATAGAGGTCTATAAAATCTTGACTGGTATGGAGAAAGTGAATAAGGAAGTGTTATTTACTCCTTCTCATAACAAGAACTAGGGGTCACCCATTGGAATTTATAGACAGCAGGTTTAAAACAAACAAAAGGAAGTATTTCTTCACACAACACACAGTCAACCATGGAATGCTGGGAAGGCCAGAACTATAACAGGGTTCCAAAATGAACTAGGTTAGTTCATGGAGGATAGGTCCATCAATGGTTGTTAGCCAAGATGGTCGGGGATGCAACCCCATGCTCTGGGTGTCCCTAGCCTTGTTTGCCAGAAGCTAGATGTAGATGACAGAGGATGGATCATCTGATGATTGCCTGTTCTGTTCATTCCCTCTGAAGCACCTGGCATTGGCCACTGTCAGAAAACAGGATACTGAGTTAAATGGACCATTGGTCTGACCCAGTATGGCTGTTCTTATGAAGCTCGCTCCAGAAGCCTCTGTCAGTTATTTCTATCTGTACTTCTTTTTGGTCTTTCATACCACAAAGTCTCTCTGATCTAAAAGGGGATTGATGGGTGGACTAGCTCATCCCCTCATTATTTTGTCCACCAATTAGGCCTAATATCCAGCATACCAATTTTGGTTCATTGACATCCAGCTCCATATCTCCTGGTTTTAAAAAGCATAATTTCAACACAGTCCTTGGATCATATCAACTTGGCCTTTTTGTTTAGACTAATTCAGTTATTCATCTCCTTGTGTACCTTTTCCCATCAGCATTTGTTATTATAGGTTATGATAACATCTGATGAACATTTACATACTTTTTACAGGTTTGCACTCATGATTCGGGTAAATTTGTAGGCCCCCTTGTCACAACAGGACTCACAGGTGAAAACAAAATTTCTTACACAGATGCAAGGCCAGCTGGCCTTCCTCTCAGAAAGAAAGTTCCTTGGATGAATCGAGATGAATCAAGATGAGTTGCCATGCTGGCAGTTCAGAGGATAAGACGGGGAGAGAAGAGAGAAGGTGAGCTCAGATGCAGATGTGATGGGAGATGGGAGGGAGAGCAGAACTGAACTGATAATTTTTTTCAAAGTCTCTTTTTAAGACACCCAAAAAAGGGAAAAGTTGGCAGCATAGTTCATCCCCGACATTATTTTATCTACCAATTAGGCCTAATGTGTGTCACACCAATTTTGGTCATTAACTTGTGGTTCCACATCTGTTTTTACCAAGTGTAATTTCAACAGTCCCTAGATTATATCAACATGGCCTTTTGGTTTAGACTACTCCAACTTCTTTGTCTGGTTCTCTTGCACTTGTTACCACATTCAATATCATAAACAGCTTGATCTGTTTTTCATGGTTATTGTAACATCTTGTGAACTTTCACATACTTTCTACATTTGAACCTACAATAGGGATACATTTTGTAGGCTCATTAGTCATAATGGGTCTCAGGCCAAAATCTGCCCTCTGATATGCAAGAAATTAAACAGCCACGAAAAATTAAAAAGCCATCTTTTCATAAAAGGTAAAATAAAACAAAAAATGTTTTTCCTGTCTGTTGCAAAATCCTTATCATCAGATTCCAATACGGCTAAGAATCTAAAAACAAGTAATTAGGTATAGAAGTCCTTTATTAATCCTCATAATGGCGATGGTGAGGTAGATTTTATCCCCATTTTACTAGGATTACCATATCTCATAAATAAAAAAAGAGGACCCTCCACGGGCCCTGGCCCCGCCCATTTCCCCACCCCTAGCCCGGCCCCAACTCCGCCCCTTCCCCACCCTAACTCCGCCCCCTCCTCCCTTCCACTCCCAGCCAGGGGGAAAGGGCTGCCCGGCAAACCCTGAAGCCGGTAGCACTGGGGCAGCCCTTTCCCCCTGGCTGGGAGTGGAAGGGAGGAGGGGGCGGAGTTAGGGTGGGGAAGGGGCGGAGCTGGGGCAGGGCTAGGGGTGGGGAAATGGGCGGGGCCAGGGCCTGTGGAGGGNCAGCGCAGCTGGAGCCTGGGAGGGGAAGCGCCCAGCCGGGGGCGCAGGGTCTGGAGGCTGCCTGGCAAACCATGAAGCTGGTAGCGCTCGGGCTTTGGGCAGCCCCTATGCCTCTGCACCCTGCGCCCCCAGCCCGGCACTTCCCCTCTCGGGCTTCGGCGGCGCAGGGTCCGGAGGCACAGGGGCTGCCCGAAGCCGGTAGCGCTCGGGCAGCCCGGCTCTTAAACAGAGCCGAAGAGTCAGGGGAGGAGCAGAGCCGCCATTTTCCCAGACATGTTCGGCTTTTTGGCAATTCCCCCCGGACGGGGGTTTGACTGCCGAAAAGCCGGACATGTCCGGGAAAAAGAGGACGTATGGTAACCCTACATTTTACTGATGGGGAAATGCAGGCCCAGAGAGGATAAGTGTCCAGCATCACAAATTTGGTGAGTGGAAAAGCTACAACGCGTGACTTCCTAAATCCCCCAGACAACGTAGCTTCTGTAACAATGCATTCAGCCCTGATAATGCATTCCCACAAAAAACTGCATTAAGATCAGTAGGTAGCACACAAAACGTCCCTCAGAGAATGTGATAGCTGGAGGAGCCTCATGACTCCCCCTCTCCTTCCAGTGTGTCAGCATCCCCACAATTCAAGGAGGGTTACACAAATAGCTGACCCAATATTGCATACCTGTGTACAGCAAGCACGCAAGCCAAAGATGCCTACTGGAGCACAGCATTTAATTGCCTTTTCTATCTAGAAACTTACACAGTTAGTGCAGTGTCTGAGTGTTTCAGAATCAGTCGATTCAATCTTCATAACAAGCCTATGAGGCCAGGAATATTCTCCATGGGGAACTCAGGCACAGAGTAGATTAAGTGATTTGACCAATGAAATACAAGGTGGGTAAAGTAATATCTTTTATTGGACCAACTTTTGTTAGTGAGAAAGACAAACTTGTGATTTGACCAATGTCACATATGAAGTTCTGGCTAAGCTGGGAATTGAATCCAGGTTCATTTGTCCATCCATTAGCACATCCTTTCAATTTGATCCACAGCATCCTTCCTGCCACTTTGATGCTTTGTCCATTGATGCTTGCAGGGTCAAGATAGCAAGGTTTTGGTATTTGGGGAAGTGGCAGTGATACTGGTGGGGAATGCCATAGATTATTCACTCTCTACAACCCTGTGTTAGGATGCCTGCAACCTAACCACCTTAATTTTGTTTCTATGATTCAAGACAATGAGAAATATAATTTGGCCTTTTATGTCGTCTAAAACAGGAGAGCAAGAACTCACATCCAAGGCAAAATTATTACAGTGCTCAGTGGCTCCTTTGATACTTTGCTCATCTCTTTCATACATTAAATAACTTTTCACAAGAGATTTCATTATTATTTATTAGAGTTTATATAGCATACTCCGGGGGGAATTCTGTGTCATTGTGTGTGAGCAGAATTCATGTCCTCTGCAGATTTCTTTGCTTCTCCACAGAAAAATGACTTCTGATGGGGAAGCAAAGGGAAGCTGCAAGAGCGGTCACATGCCCCTCTCTGGCAGCACAGGCAAGTTGGTTCAGAGTGGGCAGAGAAACAGGAATGGGGTTGTCATAGGGGTTTCTTTAACTCTCTATTCCTGGGGAAAATTTTGTGTGTCTGTATTGTTACAGAGATACTTGCTGACAGGTATTTTGAAGTAAATTATCAAAATAATTGAAACTGGCAGCATTATGTAGTGTTATTTTGACAAATAAAATTTGCAGAATTTTAAAATATTGTGTGCAGAATTTTTGATTTTTTTGGCATAGAATGTCTCCAGGAGTAATAGCACCATCCATCAGATGCTTTACAGCTACATAAAAACCATGGCCTCTACCTCAAGGAGCTTACAATAAACTAAGTAAAGACACACTAAAAGTGGCAATAGATTATCGACGGTAAGGAAACAGGAGACTGAGAGAGGCGGTACATGCTTTCCTACAGATTGCAGACTGTGCATGTTTTACTGTAGTATGTCCTAAATCTTGTTGGTTGCATTGGACTGTGTTAGGGCTCTGAGGGCTTCTTTTTAGATAATGTGTAGTTTGCTAGCATTGCAGTGTGAGTGTTATTTCTAATTAAATACCAATGTCCTCCTCTATGGTTGTATTGTGAGCCAAGTATTTCAGGATCATACAAAATATGGGCAAAGTAAAAGATTTAATACTAAATTCTAATGTAAAGGATCAAGCCTTAATACATGTTCTATAATCCAAGGCAAAATCACTCAGCCTTTACCACAAAAGGCTTCTGGCACGCAGTCTTTCTTTAGGAGAGCTCTAGAGATGGCCACCTTTCATCACCTTTAAGTTCCTTGTTTGTTTTTATCAGTATCATTGATTATGGCTGCACATCTCCAGGGACAGAATATATTTGTTTTCTTTTACATCCACTGATGGCTGGTTAGCTGCCTTTGTAGAAGCAACAGAGCATAAATAACTGAAAATATTAGAGTCCTTTATAAACTATGGCAACTGCTGTTTTGTTTTAATTTTTCAGTGGCAAAGTAGTGTATTTAAATAAAATGCTAAATTAATATGATGAGCATTGCCCACTGTATTCTATCATCTTTAAAATAGACCAAACTTTGGGCTTAAGCTATTTGACAGAGTCCATCTCAGATCCTTTATGTCATTGTTCCTGGTGAAGAGAAGTGGAGATAAAATTGATCCTATCACACTCCAAATGCAAAAGTGTTTGAAGAAAAGGAGAAATTGCTTGTGATGATATCTGTTTCAGAAGAATCAGAAGAAAAGGAATTTGTCCAAGAAATAAGTATGTTTTTTAAAAGTGTAATCTTTAGTAATACTTAGCACACACACAATGACATTTAATCACATTGAATACTATTGTTTTCAGTTGAATTGAAACTCTGTGCTGTTAAATTTTGAAATTAAAATTGTTTCAGTGTACTGCAACTTTAAATCTTTAAGAGCTTGTTAAGAACCGATGTGTGATGCTGACGTCTCTGCAGATCTCTACTGAGATTGGCAGCCAATTTTCCTCATTTCTGTTCAGATTGTTACGAAGAGACACACGCACTCATACTGTGCTAATCTCTCATGGAGATTAACCTTTTTTCTTTATTGTTCCTTAATGGAAAATAATTCATACAGATTGAAAAATCTGTTCACTCTTTTTGTATAGAGAAATATATCAGCAAGACTCCCTGCTCCACAGACATTGTCCATTCCTGGCATGACAAGAAATGGGAGCCAGCTGGGTACTGTAAAGAAAGGGACTGGAAAGCCATGGAATTTAATGTAACCACCAAGAAACACTGTTTATGCTCAAACACGTATCTACTATGTAATTCTATAGCATTATCCTCTGAACCACTTTCTGCTCCAGGCTTCTTGTCCCAACTGTGGCTTTCTGCTCCAGGCCCTTGGACTCAACTCCTTGTCTCTGTTTAATCCAGGCCCTGCAATTGTTTTTCTGTTTCACACTCGTCTCTTTTTGTGACCCATCAAACCGCCCTCTCCTTCTCTTCGCCCAAGGAAAAGAATCAATTTAAAACTTCCCCCTCTCTTCCCAGATTGCTACAGCCCCCTCTCCTCTCTAAGGGCTTGTCTATACTTACGCGCAGGTTCGGCGGCTGGCAATCGAACTTCTGGGTTCGATTTATCGCGTCTTGTCTGGACACGATAAATCGAACCCAGAAGTGCTCCCCGTCGACTCCGGTAATCCTGCTCGCCGCGAGGAGTACGTGGAGTCGACGGGGGAGCCTGCCTGCCGCGTCTGGACCGCGGTAAGTTCGAACTAAGGTATGTCGACTTCAGCTACATTATTCACGTAGCTGAAGTTGCGTACCTTAGTTCGAATTGGGGGGTTAGTGTAGACCAGGCCTAAATGAGGAGATAATACACCATTACAATACATAAACATACACTTTCTACTTCTGACAGCACAACATTCCTTAAATATTAAGCCTAGAAAATCAATAATATGGACAAGCCAATTCTAGTGCTTAATCAGCCACCATATCACATTCAGAAATTATACAGCAACCTACCTCAGTATTATGAATAAAGTCTGAAGGGTCTAGAGTTTCCACACATCCTATAAACATGACACATGTATTCACTCTGGGCTAACCACCAGTAAGTTACTGAAGTAATTTGGCATTTGGGGTTTTGCCACTGACTTCAATAGAACCAAGATTTGGCCCTGTGTGAAAGAACGCATGTGGCACTAAATAATAAGATATTTTTAATATTCAGTGTGAGTTTCATTTATCAATGTTGAACTAATTCAGCCAGCCATTCAGTCAATGTGAGAGGAATATTGCAGTAGGACCCCGATTTTCAAAAGAGCTCAGATTTCATTTAGACACCTCAGTGTAGTGGCCAGATTTTCAAAAGTTCCCCACACTTGGCATCTCCCCTGAATAATAATGATGCTTAAATGGGAGCTGAGCTCTTTTGAAAATCTGGCCCTAGATCTGCATTTTTTTCAGTCAGAACCATCTGACTCGCCATCCGCTGTGCTAGTAGCCATTTCAAGAAGGATGTAGTGAACATCAGACATCCATTTAATGGCCCAAGCAAACATAGCCATGGAGAGGAAATTATCTGAGCTGACAGTATTTCTCAAAGTTTCCCACATATATCATGTATAGTGATAAGTTGGCTCAATGTTGATGACCTTTCCAGTACCTATCATCTCCAAATAAACCAGCTTTGAAAAATCAAGGATTAAGACTGTAAAAAGGGTATGAAAGCATTAATCTGGCATTAATGTGTGGATATTTCTCTTTTACTCAGTCCCCAAACATCAGGGTTAAAAGCACGCAAAGGCATCCCACCTGCTGTTGGAAAAACATTGTTGACAAAGGATTTCCTCAGAAGAAACTGAGGGAAGGATTTGTACGTTGTATTATTGCCATATGAGTCACGTGTAAAAGTAAAGTAATACGGGATGGTAGTGGATGAAAGTGCATCAAACAAACAAAATATTTACATACTCCTGTTTGGTTAGTTTATGGTAGCACTGTACTACAGCAGATCAAATGAGTCCCTAAAGCCATCCTGATCCTATTTAAATTAATGGCTAAATTCCCTGGCATTGGCCCCAAATTTTTAGCTTTTGTTAAAACCATGTCCTTCTTCACTCTCAGTTTACTCTACTAAAGGTTAAAGAACAAAGACGCTGTCTGGAAGAAGGACAAAAAGGTGATTACAAAGGGAATTTCAACGTCTCTTATTTTGTCAATGTCAAAATTAATACAATACACATTATTTCAGTGCGCCTTTTCATTCCTCTGTAAAATGTCATCTGGGCTATACAAGAACTTATCCAGTGAATAACTTTAGTTAGCTGATTAGTCTAATTTTGCACAGATATTTTCATTGTATAAACATTTAGTAAACTTTTTATTTTTTTACTTCTAAGACTGGAAGTTTCAAAGGAGTTTAAGGGAGTTTGCATGCAGTGTTGTTGTAGTCATGTCAGTCCAAGGATATTAGAGAGACAAGGTGGGTGAGGTAATTATATTTTCTAAATGGACAACCAACCTAATTCTCAATTACTGAGGGACAAACTCCACTCATTGATATATTCTGCTTTCCACAACCAAATCTCCATACAACTTTTCATGAGTGATGTACCCGAGTATTCGGATTCTAATATCTAAACTGTATTGTTAAATCTATTCACCTAAATTTGGGTTATTGTTGATTATGTACTCTATGTATCATATGACTTTCAAAAACTAACTTTGTATTTGTGGATAATCTAAGCACTGTACCCAGATGTACAGACACTCTTTTCCAACCTATGTATTAGATGTTTTTTTTAACATTAGCTTTAATGAAATTTTTAAATCTTTTATTGGACCAACTTCTGTTGGTGAGAGAGAGACAAGCTTTCGAGACACACAGAGCTCTTCTTCAGGTCTTGGAATGGTACTAAGAGTGTCACAGCTAAATACAAGATCAAATAGATAGTTTAGCAATAGTAGTTAGCACGTATTCTAAGGAACCATTCAAGGTGAAGTGGCCCATTAACACTCTTGAAGTCAGAGGACAAAAAGGGGGGTTAGTGGGTTACAGGTTGTTGTAATAAGTCATAAATCCAGTGACTTTATTAAGACCGTGCTTTTTAGTGTCTAGCAAAATTATGAATTTAAGCTCCCACAGTCATCTTTTGAAAGTGTTGTGCAGTTTCACTTTGAGAATGAGAACTGATAGGTCAGATACAGAGTGATTGTTTTGTGAAAAGTGTTCACCCACAGATGAACAGCCATGGGTACTAGGATGGCTACTCAGTATGCTAACCTCTTCATGGGCCATCTTGAAAAAGAATTTCTGGACAAATGCGCCATGAAACCAATGATATACCTGAGATACATCAATGATATTTTCCTTCTCTGGACAGACAACTTAAACTCCTTCATAGATTTCCACCACAACTTCAGCAACCACCACCCATCCATTAAATTCTCTCTGGAACATTCCCACATTAGCATCAACTTCCTGAAAACCACAATCAACTTCAACAATGGAATCCTACAATCAACTGGATGGATCACCCCATCTACCTTCACAGATCCAGTAACCACCCCACACACACCAAAAAATCTGTTATCTATAGTCAGGCGCTCATATACCACAGAATATACTCCGAGGAGAAAAAACAAAGAGGAATCCTTGTGGCACCTTAGAGACCAACAAATTTCTGACAGCCGGCATGCTTATTTGCTCTGGGACACAAAGCAACCCTTTATTGTGGAATGCTTCTGTTGCAGAGGCAGGCATTTGTGTGTGTGTGTGAGAGAGAGGGAGGTGGGGGTGGGGACTGATGTCGGGGTTTCCCCCTTCCCCTTGCAGCAGTCTGAACTTACAAGACAGCTTGCTGACACACTCTGCCCCCCAAAACACTGTCTCTCCCCCCACGTACACACAACACACTCCCTGTCACACTCCACACACCCCATTTGAAAAGCACGCTGCAGCCACTTGCACACTGGGATAGCTACCACAATGCACTGCTCTCTCTGGTGTTGCAAGAGCTGCTAATGTGGCCACACCACTGCGCTTGCAGCTGACAGTGTGAACACATGGCAGCGCTTTCCCTGCTGCGGTGTCCGAGGGCTGGTTTAAATCCTGGTGCTCTACAACTGCAAGTGTAGCCATGCCTTAGAGTGTCACAGCAAAATACAAGATCAAACAGATAGTTTAGAATTGGTAGTTAGCACATATTCTAAAAACAACAAGGAAACCTTGTGGCACTTTAGAGATGAATAAATTTATTTGGGCATAAGCATTTGTGGGCTAAAACCCACTTCATCAGTTGCATGGAGTGAAACATACAGTAGGCAGGTATAAATACACAGCATATGTAAAGATGGGAGTTGCCTTACCAAGTGGGGGATCAGTGCTAACTAGCCAATTCAATCAAGGTGGAAGTGGCTATTCTCAACAAGAAGAGATGGAAATCACTTTTGTAGTGCTAATGAGGTCAATGTAATCAAGGTGGCCCATTTCAAACAGTGTGCGGTGTGCAGTTAGAGAAGGTTGTATTTCTGTATTGAAGTAGGTTTTCTCAGGGTATTTGGATGTCCTGTTCCATGCTACTATCTTCTTCTTTGGTGGAGTGTCCTTGTTTGGTGAAGGCAGTTTTAAATAATTAGGCCTGAATAAAGACAGGGAGTGGATGGGTCACTACAAAAACTAATTTCCCCCTGCTAATATTCACACCTTTTTGTCAACTGTTTGAAATGGTTTTAGCCCACGAAAGCTTATGCCCAAATAAATTTGTTTGTCTCTAAGGTGCCACAAGGACTCCTCGTTGTTTTTAGAATACGTGCTAACTACCAATTCTAAACTATCTGTCTGATCTTGTATTTTGCTGTGACACTCTAAGGGCATGGCTACACTTGCAGATGCAGAGCACCGGGATTTATACCAGCCCTCGGAGACCGCAGCAGGGAAAGTGTTCACACTGTCAGCTGCAAGCGCAGTGGTGTGGCCACATTAGCAGCTCTTGCAACACCAGAGAGAGCAGTGCATTGTGGTAGCTATCCCAGCGTGCAAGTGGGGGGCAGAGTGTGTCAGCAAGCTGTCTTGTAAGTTCAGACCGCTGCAAGGGGAAGGGGGAAACCCTGACATCAGCCCCCACCCCCACACACGCACAAAGCCTTTCTCTGCAACAGAAGCATTCCACAATAATGGTTTGCTTTGTGTCCCGGAGCAGATAAGCATGCCGGCTGTCAGAAACGGAGCTTTGAAAGGGATATCCGCATGCCTGCAGCCGAGTTCAAAACAATGACCAGAGTGGCCACTTGACTTCAAGGGATTATGGGACATTTCCAGAGACCAATCACAGTGCAGTAATGCAACATGTCATCCACACTGACACCCCGGCATTTCAGCCAGGGTGCAGCAAGCTCTATGCTTCTCGTGGAGGTGAATTACCAGGAGCGTTCCAGCTGCAGAGTGCAGGCGCTCTAAGTGCCTTGCCAGTGTGGACACCTCAGGAGTTAATGCGCTCTATCTGGTAAGAGTAGCCAAGGCCTTAGTACCTTTTCCAGACCTGAAGAAGAGGTCTGTGTAGCTTGAAAGCTTGTCTCTCTCATCAACAGAAGTTCGTCCTATAAAATATATTGCCTCACCCACCTTGTCTCTTTAAGGGAGTCTGACATCTAAACATCATTGAATTTCGCTAGGATTTGGACATTTAACTCCTTGAAAGTCCCAGCCTATATCTTTTTAAAGCCACTTACTTTTGTAGCCTCTTCCTTATCCACACAGTTTATCATTAAGGCTGCAAGTCTGTCATGGAGGTCATGGAAGTCACGGATTCCATGACTTTCCAGGACCTCTGGGACTTCTGCAGTGGCTGGTGTCTCTGTCCCGGGAGCCATCCAAGCAACTCCCCCCACCCTCAGCACCAGTATGGGTTTCAGGCCGTGCACGGCTGCCTGGCCCCTGCCCCACCAGCACCAGTGGGTGTCTTGGACTGCTGCGTCTCTGCCCCCCAGCAGAGGTGGAGTTCCGGACTGTGCGCCGCCTCCCGCCGCACCCTCCCCCCCCAGCAGCAATGGGGATCCCGGGTTGCGAGCTGCTGCCTGCCCCCCAGAGTACCCGTAGTGCTGCTGGGCCACCCCCTGCTCCAGAGCACCCGCAGCGCCCCCTACCCCAGAGCACCCAAGATTTAGTCAGGGGTATTTAGTTAAGTCACATGCCATGAATTTTTGTTTTCTGCCCATGACCTGTCCATAACTTTTACTAAAAATTTCCATGACTAAAATGTAGCCTTATTTATTATCCATAGCTATGCCTTTATTCTCTACCTCTTAATAACATTCACAGTAAAATTTCCTTTAATATCAGCACTATTTCCTTTCTTTTTTTTTAAATTGTTGAAATCTCAGTCTCTCTCTACCCATCACTGAAACAATATTTCATCTAGAAAAATCTGTTACCAAAAATAAAATAGGTCTATTTGTAGGCCCCAATCCTGCAAACACTTCCACATGTGCTTAATTTCACTGGGACTGCACATGTGTGTAAAGTTAATACTAAGCCTAAATTTTTGCAGGATAGAACTCTTTGGCCTCTATCCTGCTTTGAGAACCCTGTGGCCACAGGACTGAGTTTGGCCTTAATTTGTACAGCTCCACTTTACATTCAGAAAATGGAAATCTAATTCGCTCCTCCTATGCACTGAATGCCTGGCTGAACTAATATAGCACAGATGAATAAAACTTCCAGGAATAAGTCATACAAATTCTTTACAGTAAATACAGTATAATACTTGCTATAATAATATACTATTTCCTTGATAGACCATAATTCTCACTCTGAGTCATTATGGTTTATCACATCAATAGGTTTTTTAAAATGCTGGTAACTGAACAGATAAACCAAACTGGTTCTTTTGGAGCCATTCTACAGTATTGTGAAATGCAGCTGTTACCTAAGAGCAACTTAAGCCCAGCTACTCTGAATCCTTATGAAATTTTTATTGGAAACAAATCATGGAGAAGATTCAATAACCACTTTTGTAAAAGAAACTCCCTCAGCCATTTTTATCTACAATACCTATCGGCGTCAGTCTATATGACATGGAATAATGGCCTGTAGCATTTCAGAATCGAGAACTATAAATAGAGTTCATTTCTTAACACAGCCCTTCACTTTCTTGTTTCATTGGTGATAAACTGTCTAAGTAAACGTTCTCTTCTAAGGCAAAATCTTGTCAGTTAAATTTTATCCTTGGTAAATTTGTATGGGGCTTAAGTTATCAAATGTTGTCACTGTTTATGCTAGAAATGTGACTACATCATGAAGGGGCATTGAGAGGTCAAAACTTGCCTAACATTCCAGTTTTGTAAAAATAAGTTTATACAATTTATGTCTTTATCCCCAATCCTGCAAAGACATATATGTTTGATTAGTCCCATTGCGTCCAGTGAGACTACTCAATCTACTCGTGTATGTAAAATCATAGATTTTGTCACTGCCAGGGACAAACTTACAGCCTAAGGCCCTGATCCTAACCAACAACTTTTAGCCTGTGAGTGAAATTATCCCCATGCGTTGTGTTTGCAGGATGGGAGCCTTAGGCTCTAGGTCATGGCCAAGACATCTGTGACAAAACCCATTGCAGTTAGTTCCTTTTCCCCCAATAAAAGTCATTGTGGCTTTATTTTACAATTCTTGCCATGGTTACCCTTTGATTACTTGTTACTGAAGCTTGTGTTCCATCCCCCAAGCAATGTGGTCTCCTTGTGTCTCCTAATCAGATGTATATATTCCTAATGATTGCACTTCTTATGGTCTCACCAGCGGTGTTTCTTCCAACAATGCATCCTGCCCGAGGCTTTGTTTTGTCAAGAATATTCCTTTCCTTATTTTATAGCTATATACATAATTTTTCTTTTTACAAGTACAGCTGGGACCCTCATGAAAACAAGATGTGTATCTCATGAGGCTCTCCAAACGAGCAACATTTTTAGATAAATAAATCTGTTCTGGAGTTTCAAGTTTTATTTGTGCTTTACATACACACACACACACAGACACACACACACACACACACATACAGAGAGAGAGAGAGAGAGAGAGAGAGAGAGAGAGAGAGAGAGATACTGAGAAGTCTTCTTTTCTAACTTTTTCATTATTTTTCCTCATTTCTCTGTCTACTGGCTCTGTTCAGCACATATACTCAGTTCCTACTCAGGCTAACCTCCCATTAAGTCACTGGGCATTCAAAGCCATTGATTTTTCTTTCCCTTTCATGGCCCCAAAACACACACACACACACACACACTATTTCTATTTTGCTTGTGTTGTAAACAATTGGTTTTCTGATTATTGATTTTCCGATTCACATTCAAAAGCTAAAGAATATTACAAAAAATATAAATCAAACAATAAGAAATTCTACGTAACAGTTTGTTAACTTCCTTAATGCTGGGCACTAAAGGATTTCATTTACATATAAGACCCAATTCAGCTGCAATGGACTTTGTTCAGCCAATACTCTATATAAGAACACTGCTTCTAACTTCTTATGCTGTTGTTACATAAAATGTCTACCATTAACGGGACAGCTTTTACTGGTACCACACAGTGGCAACCGTGATACCATGAAAATCTTCTAAGCATAAGAGGACCAAATTGGCTATTTGGGGCAGGACTGTGATTTTTTTATTCCATGTTTGTACAGCACTTAGCACATTGGGGTCCTGGTCTATGACTGGGGATCCTAGTTGCTACCACCACACAAATATTTAAATTTTCAAAAGCACCTGTGTGCTTTCTCTCATGCTCCCCTCACACTTGGGAAGAATTCCACATAAATATCAACAACCCATCTTGTTGTTCCCCTTCAAATCCTCCTCAACAATTCTCCTTTGCTGTGATGCCTATCTCACCGTGCTTCAGTGGGTCAAGTGAAGAATGACAGATTCAAGACAAACTGCTGAGAAATAGGGCAGACTCACCCAAACTGGTGGTTATTCTATCATAAGATTATACCACACCAATAACAAAACTAGACTTCTGTTTCACCACACTGGTTAACAAGAAGTCAGAAATGCAGTCTCCTTAGGCATTCCTGCCTTTATCTTACCACCCAGACACTAGACTCTATGATAAGTACAGTAGTTACTGGAAAGCAATTTTATTAAATATAGGGTCCTTTCCATCTCCAGAGATATAACTCAGATCTTACCCAATAATCACACTGTTGATAATCCTTTAGTAACTAAAATCTAAAGGTTTATTAATAAAAGAAAAGCAGAAGAGAGTTAAAATAGTTAATAAATCATATACATTTAATAATTGCAATGTCCTTTAAGTGGCAGATTAGCCATTGGGCCAACAGGGCCTGTGCCCAGGGAACACAGGCAATTGGGGAGCCGTAGAAAAATGGGCACCCCCGCATCCTGACCCTGCTCCCTGGCAGGAGCTCCGGGCAGACAGAGCAGGGTGGGGCAAGCCCCCATGCCCTGACCCCGCTCCCCAGCAGGAGTGTCGGGCAGGTGGGGGAAGCCCCAGCACACCAACCCCAGCTGCAGTCCCAGGATTGGAGGAGCTTTAGCTCCCTGCTGTGGCCTCAGGGCTGGGGGCGTTCTCACTCCTTGCTGCAGCCCCGGGGCTGCGGCAGGGGGTGGGAGGAACAGAGCTTCTCCGATCTTGGGGCCACAGTGCGGGGGGGGGGCAGAAAGGAGCAAATGGGTTGCGAGGCTGCAGGGGGGGGGAGGAATGGGGCGGAATATGGGTGGAAGGGGAGGACTGTGGGTGGAAGGGGCAGAATGGGGTGGAGCCATGGGTGGGACCGTAGGCGGAAGGCACGGGATGGTGGTGGAATTGCAGGCACAAGGGGTGGGGAGAGGCCCCCACTTGCTCTGGTTCAGGGCCCCACAAAAGCTTAATCTACTTCTGTGTCCTTAGATCAGGTTTGTAGCAGTGATGTTATAGACTGTAGGCTTGGAAAGTCTCTCTGGTAACTTCCAAAAGATTGGAAAGTCCTCAGTCCACAGTTGAATGTGCTCCTTTCAGTTGTAAATCCACAGTCCAGAGAATCAGGGCAGGAAAGAGGCAAAAGGGAGTCATTCCAGGGGTCTTTTATACCCTTTGCCATGTGCCGGGAAACTTTCTATTTCAAACAAAGCTCATAGCCCAGGCTGTGGAAAAATTACTGGCACAAGATGAAGTCCAGGGTAACATGAGCATATCCATATCCTTATATGACTTGATGACTCACAGGGGGAAGCCATTGGCCTCTTGGGAGGCTGAGGCATCTGCAGGAAGAGCCATCTGGGCGGAATGAGTTTCTTCTATGGCTCATTGTGAGAGCTAAGTGTCTTTGATGGGCCATCAAACTTGAATAGTCCATTCACAATGTGCTGGCAAGACTGGATGTAAGCTACCTTGTTGGTGTCACCCCAGGAACAAACACAATTGTGATACCAGTATATAGACAATATTCATAACTTCAGATACAGTGATGATACATGGATTTAAAGACAATAATCGTATTTAGCAAATCTTAATTTTTCCATTGACACTTTACATGACATACTTTGTACAAGACTTGTTGCAATTGTCTAACAGTGGCAATATCAATGATATACATGGTCATATTTCAATCATACAGCATCACAGCCTACAAAGAAACTTGACAATGATTAGGCAGCTGGTGTGCTGAAACCACTGCATATGATGCTGACCTGTATTTTCTCATTGTTTCCTTGTGCTCCCTAGTCTGTCTGTCTATATCCACCTGCTGTCTCTTGTCTTATACTTAGATTGTCAGCTCTTTGAGGCAGAGTCTGTCTTTTTGTTCTGTTTTTGTACAGCAGCTAGCACAATGGGGTCCTGGTCCATGACCAGGGCTCCTAAATGCTACTGTAATACAAATAATAAACACTAATATAAATTAAGAAGTTCCAGTGATGTGAGTCCTGGAATGAGAACAACCAGCAGCTGACTATGGAGAATTAAAATCTTAGAATTTCAACTTTAACTCTCAATCTTCTGTCTTCTAAGAGACTCTGCATTATTGTAACACAGCTGTCTGTGGTAAAATGTACAAAATATTGTGGAATGTATTAAAGCTGAACTTAAAGGTTTTGCTTTTTTTTAATTAAAAAACATATAATGAAAAAAAATGGAAATCCCCAGTCTTTACCAGATACATGTACAGACTTTGCAATGATAAATGATAAATATTTTTAAGAGAGACAAGGTGGCTGAGGTAATATCTTTTATTGGACCAACTTCTGTTGGTGAAAGAGGCGAGCTTTTGAGCTCCATAGAGCTCGTCTTCAGGTCTTCTTCTTGACCTGAAGAAGAGCTCTATGGGCTTGAAAGCTCATCTCTTTCACCAACAGAAGTTGGGCTAATAAAAGTGATTACCTAACCCAGTTTATCACTCTCCTATCCAGGAACCAACACGGCTACAGCAACACTGCAAACAAATATTTTTAAGGTGAACTGAAAACCTTTTTACCTGTTAGGACCTGTTCCTAGTACCGCAGCTATTGACATCACCAGCACCTTACCAGTGGAGGGAGCTGCATACCTTACATTACTTAAGGCGATAATGATGCCAGTGAAAATACAAGACTCTGAACCCAGGACTTGGGTGTAAATGAGGAACTAATCTTCCATGCTTAGTTTTAAATTCCTGAAACAGTATATATTCTGCTAAGGATTAGGAATCTTTAAACACTATATATTCAGTATATCATATATTAATATAAGTACATGAACTTACTTTTAATATATACATTTGCTTTTAGTCCAAAGTTCTTAGAGACAACATGTTCTTTTCCTAAATTATTTTTACTAGACAAGTACTGAAGATAAAATGGACCAATACAAAATTAAAAACTACACAATCCTTCCAGCCAAAACATTCCCTTCTTCAAATGAACTTTTTGGCCCTGGGAGCTTGTGTGTTCTTTCGAATGTACTTGTTGGTCCAATAAAATTTTTCACACTAGCTACCTTGTCCACATTTTCTGATTTTTCTACTTTGGTTTATTTAATTTTCATGTGCTTGCAATGTTCTAAAACTTGAACAATGAGTGAAAAAGTAATGTTTTCATAGTACAGTGTATATCCTTCAAACCACAAAGAATAAAAATATCACAAAACAGAAGGCCTATCGGGTTATGAAACTAGTTTAGTCATCCCATTATCACTGGAGATGGGCCCAAACCAAAACCATGGGTCCAAACAGCCTCAGACTTTGGGAAAGTTTTGATCCAGCGTCAAATGTTGCAGTTTGAGACCACTTCTAATTATAATAAGCTGAACGTAAGAAACATATGTAGGATCTGTTCCTGCTCTTATTGAAGTCAGTGGCAAAGCTCCCATTGATTTAAAAAAAAGCAAACATGAGGCTCAAAGTGTAAGTAAAGGGAACTGCTGAAGGAAATATGTAGAAGAAAACCAGGGGGTGGGTGGGAAGAATGGGGCTTTCAACTACAAGCCCGAATTTTCTGTGGAAAGCAAGCACTTTTTGTGACATTTTTTGTTAGTCGAAAAGCCAATTTTCTGTCAAAAAGAAATTTAGATGGGAAATCTTCAACCAGTCTTACCCATTATTATACATGGAAAAAGTGGTCTACATCCCCTATTTATTTCTTGCAGAGATGGAGACTTTTTATAGTGTGTCCTTTAATTTTTAACCCACTGCCAGTTTAAATATTGTCTCACTAACTAACTATCACTCTTACTTTTTTTCTCTCTCTCTGGATTCTCTTATAGCCCCTTGTATAGCATTTATTTTTAAGTTTCATGAGATCACCCTGGTGTTTATTCTTTCCAGTGAGACTAAGCCCAACTCAGTTAACCTTTCTTCAAACAATTAACTTTTCCCCTTAATTTATATTTTTGAGATGCCACCTTCTTTGCTGCTGTGACAGCATGCAAGGGAGCAAATGCAATATCAGGCAAGCAGGGCACTAACCTCAGCTCAGCTCCCCCTTACAAGGGTTATGGGAAATTACTATAAATTGTCTTTTGGTACAGGTGGGCAGGGAATGGAAAGTCTTTGAGAAGGTCAGGTTGAACACCCAGGGAGTCAAAGGATTAAGTTATCCCCAACCTGGGAAGATTTCTGTTTCCTTTTTTAATGACGTTAATTTATTTTGCTTTCATGCTATGGTCATTATTCCTTAAGGAACAGACTTTGCTGACTGCCTCTGCTTTTATTTCCTCATGGGTCATTCCTCCAGTTTATAGTTGCCCTACCTCAGACCCTCTCCAAGACAGGCATATCCTTCCAGTCGGATAATGACCAGCATTGCATGGAGATTGCCAGATGGAAATCTGAGTTCTGATCTACACACACTTTTTGTACCAATGTAAGAACATCAGAAAATAAGAACAGTCATACTGGGTCAGACCAACGGACCAGCTAGCCCAGTATCCTGTCTTCTGACAGTGACCAGTGCCAGATGCTTCAGAGGGAATGAACAGAACAGGGCAATTTATCGAGTGATCTATTCTCTGTTGTCCAGTCCCAGCTTCTGGTAGTAAGAAATTTAGGGACAGGGTTGCATACTTAACCATTTTGACTAATAGCCATTGAAAGACCCATCCTCCATAAACGTATCTAATTCTCTTTTGAACCCAGTTATACTTTTGGCCTTCACAACATCCGCTGGCAAGAAGTTTCACAGGTTGACTGTGCATTGTGTGAAGAAGCTCTTCCTTTTGTTTGTTTTAAACCTGCTGCCTATTAATTTCATTGGATGACATCCTGGTTCTTGTGTTATCTGAAGGGGTAAATAATACTTCCTTATTTGCTTTCTCTATGCCATTCACGATTTTATAGACCTCTATCATATCCACCCACCCACCCACCCATAATAGTCTCTTTTCTAAGCTGAACAGTCCCAGTCTTCTTAATCTCTCTCCTTATCTGGAAGCTGTTCCAAACCCCTAATCATTTTTGTTGCCCTTCTCTGTACCTTTTCCAATTCTAATATATCTTTTTTGAGATGGGGTGACCAGAACTGCACAGTATTCAAGGTATGGGTGTACCATGGATCTATATAGTGGCCTTATGATATTTTATGTCTTATCTATCCCTTTCCAAATGGTTCCTAATATTCTGTTAGCTTTTTTGACTGCCACTGCATATTGAGCAGGTATTTTCAAAGAACTATGCACAGTGACTCCAAGATCTCTTTCTTGAGTGGTAACAGTTAATTTAGACCCCATCATTTTTTGTATATATAGTTGGGATTATGTTTTCCAATATGCCTTACTTTCCATTTATCAACAATGAATTTCATCCACCATTTTGTTGCCCAGTCACCCAGTATTGTGGGATCCCTTTGTAACTCCTCACAGTCAGCTTTGGACTTAACTAACTTAAGTAATTTCGTATTATCTGAAGACTTTGCCACTTCACTGTTCACCCATTTCCAGATAATTTATAAATATGTGGAACAGCAGCAGCCCCAATACAGATCCTTGGGGGACCCCACTATTTACTTCTCTCCACTGTGAAAACTATTTATTCCTACCCTTTGATTCCTATCTTTTAACCAGTTACTGATTCCATGAGAAAATCTTCCCTCTTATCCCATGACTGCCTATTTTACTTAAGAGCGTTTGGTGAGGGATCTTGTCAAAGGCTTTCTGAAAGTCCAAGTACACTATATCCACCGGATCACCTTTGTGCACATATTTGTTGACCCCCTCAAAGAATTCTAATAGATTGGTGAGATATGATTTCCCTTTATAAAAGCCATGTTGACGCTTCCCCAATATATCATGTTTATCTATGTGTCTGATAAATCTATTCTTTACTATAATTTCCACCAGTTATCTTGGTACTGAAGTTAGGCTTACAGGCCTATAATTGCCAGGATCACCATTGCAGCCTTTTTTAAAAATCGATGTTACAACATTAGCTATCCACCACTGAACTAGTATAGAGGTTGATTTAAGCAATAAGTTACATACAACAGTTAGTAGTTCTGAAATTTTGTATTTAAGTTCCTTCAGAACAGTTGGGTGAATACCATCTGGTCCCAGTGACTTAATTTATCAATTTGTTCCAAAATCTTCTTTATTGAAACCTCAGTCTGGGACAGTTCATCAGATTTGTCACCTAAAAAGAATGGCTCAGGTGTGGGAATCCCCCTCACATCCTCTGCAGTGAAGACTGATACAAGGAATTCATTTAGCTTCTCCGCGACTACCTTGTCTTCGGTGAGTACTCTTTAGCACCTTCATCATCCAGTGGCCCCACTGATTGTTTGTCAGGCTTCCTGCTTCAAATGTACTTTTAAAAAATTCGCTGTTAGTTTTTGTCTTTTGCTAGTTGCTCTTCAATTTCTTTTTTTGGCCTGCCTAATTATACTTTTACACCTGACTTGCCAGAGTTTATGTTCCTTTTATTTTCCTCAGTAGGATTTGATTTCCAATTTTTAAAAGATGTCTTTTTGTCTCTAACCACCTTTTAATCACCTGTTTAGCCATGGTGGTGTGGTTTTTTTAAAATCCCCTTACTGTTGTTGGTTTTTTTTTCTTTCTTTTTTTTTCTTTTTTTTTGTCCTCTTACTGTGTCACTATGTTGGTTGGGGTGTGACTTTATTACCAGTAGAGTTACACCAGGATAAAGGTGCTTGTAGCAGTATAGCATATTCCCTTTCCTGTAAAGGAATAAGCTGTAAGGTTAAGCATATTTACATGGGTACAGCTGTGTCCACACTAGGATTGTTGTACTATTTGAACTATACCTGTATAGTTAGAGTGGAACAACTTATGTTTCTAGACAAGGCCTTAGAAAGTATTTTTTCTATTAACGCTTTGTATTCCATCCCCCTAGTAATACGTTACAACCTTGTATCTTTTGTATGGGGCTCTTTCAGTAGAAGTTACAGTGTCCAGCGCAGATGATGAGATGATTATTCCATTTTATTCATATTCTCTCTCCCTTGGATTCCCGTTCCTTATGTTATACCCCAAAACAGTTATTTCATCCATGTCTTCTGTCCTAATCAGCCTGTACTGTATATGGAAGATATACTGCATCATTTTCCAATATGGAAAAGTACCCCAACAGGGCGGCTAACAGGGGAGTTTGAGAGGGAGTTCTCATTGGAGGAGAAGGTACCTGTATTTGCATCTGTCCTGGGTGTTCCTGGGTGTTCTTGTGTGTTTGTTTGTTTTGGTTTGTAGGGGCCGGCAGGGGCTGGGTGCTGGGACGGACGCCGAGGCCTGAGCAGGGGGCGGGGCTTGGCTGATCAAGGGGCCCATAAAAGCGGCCGCCCAGCCAGGCAGCGGTACAGCTGCGAGCAGCGGCAGCCAACAGGGCGGCTAACAGGGGAGTTTGAGAGGGAGTTCTCATTGGAGGAGAAGGTACCTGTATTTGCATCTGTCCTGGGTGTTCTTGTGTGTTTGTTTGTTTTGGTTTGTAGGGGCCGGCAGGGGCTGGGTGCTGGGACGGACGCCGAGGCCTGAGCAGGGGGCGGGGCTTGGCTGATCAAGGGGCCCATAAAAGCGGCCGCCCAGCCAGGCAGCGGGACAGCTGCGAGCAGCGGCAGCCAACAGGGCGGCTAACAGGGGAGTTTGAGAGGGAGTTCTCATTGGAGGAGAAGGTACCTGTATTTGCATCTGTCCTGGGTGTTCCTGGGTGTTCTTGTGTGTTTGTTTGTTTTGGTTTGTAGGGGCCGGCAGGGGCTGGGTGCTGGGACGGACGCCGAGGCCTGAGCAGGGGGCGGGGCTTGGCTGATCAAGGGGCCCATAAAAGCGGCCGCCCAGCCAGGCAGCGGGACAGCTGCGAGCAGCGGCAGCCAACAGGGCGGCTAACAGGGGAGTTTGAGAGGGAGTTTGCAGGGGGAGGCAGGAGGGCGGGGCGTGTCGTGTCGTGTGCTCCGTGGCCCCAGGTGCTGTGGGCAGAAACTGCAGCAGCCATGAGCCAAGCAGCAGCAGCAGACAGAATGCAGATGGCTGCATGTGGAAGCTGTGGTATGTATATAGTCCTAGCAGGAGACCCGGAACAAAGGTATGTGTGTATGAAGTGTCGCCTTATAGTGTTACTGGAGGAAAAGATTAAGGGGCTGGAGATGCAGGTAGAGACCCTGGTGGAGTTTAGGCGGGGGTTTGAGCAGCTGATGGAGGATGGGCAAGGCGGGGCTGAAGAGGAAGGCTCTAGGGTGCAGGAGGAGGCAGTAGTAGATGACAGCGAGAGGGGAATGGAAGGAGGAGATCCAGGGAAGTGGAGGCATGTGACTGTGAGAAGTAGGCCAAGGAAAAGGAGGGCCAGTGAGGGGGGAATAGAACTCAGGAATAGGTTTGAGTGTTTGGAGAACGAGGTAGAGGGGCAGCAGGTGATGACTGAAGGTGGGAGGGTGAGGAAGAAGAGAAGAGCGGCTAGTCCGAGAGAGAGGGGGGAGGAGTTGATGGAGACAGCACCAATTATGGGCCACCAGAGGATACAGGAAGGCATAAGGGGGAGCATAAGGGAAGATAGGAGCAGACACAGGTCAGGACTAGAGGGATCGGAGACTAGATTACTAGATCGCACTGTTGCCAGGCGACGGCAGGTGTATGTAATTGGAGACTCTTTACTGAGGAGATTGGACAGGCCTGTGACCAGGGCGGACCCGGAGAACAGAAGGGTGTGCTGTCTACCGGGTGCAAAGATACGCGATGTGGACCTGCGGTTGAAAAGGATCCTGAAAGGAGCAGGTAAGAACCCCTTGATAATCCTTCATGTGGGAACGAATGACACGGCTAGGTTCTCGTTAGAGAGAATCAAGGGAGATTATGCCAGGCTGGGGAAGACTCTCAAGGAGATAGAGGCTCAGGTTATCTTTAGTGGGATTCTGCCTGTTCCGAGGGAAGGGCACCAAAGGGCTGATAGGATTGCGAGGATAAATAGTTGGCTAAGGGAGTGGTGCTATAAGGAGGGCTTTGGGATGTATGGCCACTGGGAGGCTTTCGGGGACAGACACCTGTTCTCGCGGGATGGGCTTCACCTGAGTAGGGAAGGAAATAGACTTCTGGGAGGGAGGCTGGCTCATCTTATCAAAAGAGCTTTAAACTAGGAAGTTTGGGGAGATGGTTGGGAGATGCACAGTTAATCTCCACGCCAGTTTCCGGTATTGAAAAGCTGAGTGTAATAAGAGGAGACATAGCCGGGGAAATGAGATTGGACATAGGAGGGACAGGGGGGACGAACACAAAGAGGAGCGCAACATACAGTGCTAGTAATGGGAGACAGGCTAAACGACATATATTAGGCTGTTTGTACACCAATGCGAGAAGCCTAGGTAATAAAATGGAGGAATTGGAGCTCTTGGTCCGAGAATTGAAACCGGATATCGTAGGAATAACTGAAACATGGTGGAATGGCAGTCACGACTGGAACACAGGTATGGAGGGGTATGCGCTGTTTAGGAAAGACCGGGATAAAGGTAAAGGGGGGGTGGTGGCATTGTATGTCAATAGTGAAATAAGCTGTAAAGAAATAATAGTGGATGGAATAGATAATACAGAGTCCGTCTGGGCAATACTCAAGCTGGGTAAAAGTACTACTAGAGCCTCTCCGGGGATAGTGCTTGGGGTGTGCTATAGACCGCCGGGATCGACCCAGGATATGGATAAGGAATTGTTTAATGTATTAAGGGAGGTAAATACTAATAGAAACTGTGTAATTATGGGGGACTTTAACTTCCCGGATATAGATTGGGGAACAAACGCTAGTAGCAATAATAGGGCTCAGATGTTCCTAGATGTGCTTGCGGATCAATTCCTTTATCAAGTGGTAGCTGAGCCGACGAGGGGGGAGGCCATTTTAGATTTGATTCTGGTAAGTAGTGAGGACCTTGTTGAGGAAGTGGTAGTGGGGGACAACTTGGGCTCCAGTGATCATGAGCTAATTCGCTTTAAACTAAATGGAAAGAGTACCAGAATTAAGTCAAAGACTAGGGTTTATAATTTTAAAAAGGCCAATTTTAACAAATTAAGGGGACTGGTAAGGGAAGTGGATTGGGCAAACGTATTAAGGGACCTAAAGGCAGAAGAAGCCTGGGATTACTTTAAGTTAAAGATGCAAGAGCTGTCAGAGGCCTGTATCCCCAAAAAGGGAAAAAGATTACTAAGCAAGAGACTTAGACCGAGCTGGATGAGCGACCGGCTGAAAGGGGCGATTAGGAAAAAACAGAAAGCGTACAAAGAGTGGAAGAGGGGAGGGATCAGTAAGGAAACTTACCTTAGCGAAGTCAGAGAATGTAGAGATAGAGTGAGAAAGGCCAAAGGCCGGGAAGAGTTGGACTTAGCGAGGGGAATTAAAAGTAATAGTAAGAGGTTTTACAGCCATATAAATAGGAAGAAAGCAAAGAAAGAAGAAGTGGGACCGCTGAAGACTATAGCCGGAGAGGAGATTAAAGATAATCTAGGCATGGCGCAATATCTCAATGAATATTTTGCATCGGTGTTTAATGAGGCCAATGAAGGTATTAGGGATACTAGCACCGTTACAGAGGGGCATACGGGATGGGGGATTACCGCATCCGAGGTAGAAACAAAACTAGAACGCCTTAATGGGACTAAGTCGGGTGGACCAGACGATCTTCATCCGAGAATATTGAAGGAATTGGCGCGGGAAATAGCAGGCCCATTAGCGACTATATTTAATGAATCTGTAAACTCGGGGGTAGTCCCGTTAGACTGGAGAATAGCCAATGTGGTTCCTATTTTCAAGAAAGGGAAAAAAAGTGACCCGGGTAACTATAGGCCTGTTAGTTTAACATCAGTAGTGTGCAAGGTGCTGGAGAAGATTCTGAAAGAGAAACTAGTTGAGGACCTTGAGGTTAATGGCAAATGCGATAAATTACAGCATGGTTTTACGAAGGGCAGATCGTGCCAAACGAATCTGATCTCCTTCTTTGAGAAAGTAACGGACTTATTAGATAAGGGAAATGCGGTGGACCTAATTTACCTGGATTTCAGTAAAGCGTTTGATACAGTACCCCATGAGGAACTATTGGTTAAAATGAAAAACATGGGGATCGATATGAAAATCCAGAGGTGGATAGGGAATTGGTTAATGGGGAGAATGCAGCGGGTCGTATTAAAGGGTGAATTGTCGGGTTGGAGGGAGGTTACTAGTGGAGTGCCTCAAGGTTCGGTTTTGGGACCCATCTTATTTAATCTATTTATAACTGACCTCGGGACAGATTGCAAGAGTGGGCTGATAAAGTTTGCGGATGATACGAAGGTGGGAGGAGTTGCAAACTCGGAGGAGGATAGGGATACTCTGCAGGGAGACTTGAATGAGCTTGTGAATTGGAGTATTAGAAATAGGATGAAATTTAATGGTAAAAAGTGTAAGGTTATGCACTTGGGGACGAATAATAACAATTTTAGTTACAAGATGGGGACGCATTGGTTAGAAGTAACGGAAGAGGAGAAGGACCTAGGGGTCCTTGTGGACCGCAGGATGACTATGAGTCGGCAATGTGACGTGGCGGTGAAAAAAGCCAATGCGGTCTTGGGATGTATTAGGCGAGGTATATCTAGTAGAGATAGGGAGGTCCTGCTTCCGTTGTATAAGGCACTGGTGAGACCTCATTTGGAGTACTGTGTGCAGTTCTGGTCTCCAATGTTTAAAAAAGATGAACTCAAACTGGAACGGGTGCAGAGAAGGGCGACTAAGATGATCAGAGGAATGGAAAACCTGTCGTATGAAAAGAGATTAGAGGAGCTTGGGTTGTTTAGTCTGACAAAGCGAAGGCTGAGGGGGGATATGATTGCTATCTTTAAATATATCAGAGGGGTTAATACAAGGGAGGGAGAGGAATTATTCCAGTTTAGTACTAATGTGGACACGAGAACGAATGGATACAAACTGGCCGGGGGGAAGTTTAGGCTAGAAATTAGACGAAGGTTTCTGACCATCAGAGGGGTGAAATATTGGAACGGCCTTCCGAGGGAAACGGTGGGGGCGACGGACCTGTCTGGTTTTAAGATTAAGTTGGATAAGTTTATGGAGGGAATGGTTTAATGATAAAACATAGTAGTCAAGGAAAACCAAGCAATGGTACATGAACAACATAATGGCCAACAAGGGTCAGGCTAGAGACTCTTGCCTATATGCTCGGGGTATTACTGATCGCCATATTTGGGGTCGGGAAGGAATTTTCCTCCAGGGTAGATTGGCCGAGCCTCTGGAGGTTTTTCGCCTTCCTCCGCAGCATGGGGCAGGGATCACTAGCAGGAGGGTCTCAGCCGATTGAAGTCACTAAAACACAGGACTGGGGACTTCAACGGTAGAGTACAGGGAAGGGTCTTGCGGCCTGCGGCATGCAGGGGGTCAGACCAGATGATCATAATGGTCCCTTCTGACCTTAATGTCTATGAGTCTATGAGTCTATGAGACTCTCCACAAGCCAGGAAATATACATCTTGAAGCCTTAAAGGATTAAATCTATTTTGGCAGTTAGTGTAAATACAAAAGAACGCCAAAAAATGTTTAACCACGGTGCAGTTTAACAAGCTTTCAGGTTAATATCATGTTCCCTTCCTTTGGATCAGATTATTTGATCCCCTCAAGAGGAATAAACTAGCCTAAGAAATTCTTTAGAAAAAAAAATGTTCATAAACCACATAACAAACATAACATTACTAATTCTCTGAAAGCCATCACTGGCATTTATAAGTGACTGTGTTTTCCCACAGCTCCCAAAGCATAGTCATTGTATACTAAGAAAACGTGGTGCTTCCTTATAACAACGGCATGTATCTTATGGTGATAATACATATTGGTCCATAAATATTAGGGATGGGGGAAATATTTGTAACAAATGTTATTTTGGGTTGAGTTGTGGTGGGCAGAAGGAAGTGATAGAAATTTGTCTCATTTAAAATTTGTTTAAAAATTCTGTGAAATTGGAGCAATTTTACAAATAATTTTCACTATCTGGATGTTGCAAAAAAAACAGTTTGATTCAAAATTCACACTTATGAATTCTGAAAAAGCTGCCAGAGGAGAAGGTGGCCTGCAAAAGACACATAGTCTGTAAAAAAGCAAGTGCCAGGAATCAGGAAGTCCTGAGTTCTGCCCTTAATATTTTGCACCTCTAAAACACTGTGAAGCACAATTGAGCAGGCAAATATTATTTACCTCCATATGAGTAATAGGGAAATGTTGGATCTAATTCTGCTCTTGTAACCCACACACCTCCTGGGTGTGCTGCTCTGTCCCATCTAGTGGCATCAAGGCCACTTTGAGATGAATGAGCCTATTCTAGAGCCTTAACTAACAGCTATATGGTTTTTAGCTCATGCACTAAGCTCCAGAGGTCCAAGGTTCAATCCTGCCCGCCGCCAATGGGCATCTCTCAGTCTCTCTCACTTGCTATCAATATAAATGAAGAGTTATTTCACTAGAGCTATTGGGATTGCCTTCATGGAAAGCTGGTGTAAGTGAGATGAGAATGAAGCTCAGTATTTATAAAGCCAGTCAATGGCATTTCACAGTGGAAGTCCATACTTGCATATGCTTTTGACATTATGCTGCTGTATCAATAGTGAGATTAGAATTTTAAATCCCAGTCAAGTGAGGTAGTTAAGTCTGTGTCTAATTTTAACCACGTGAGTAGTTCCATTGACTTCAATTGTGACTGCTCATGTACTTAACGTTATTCATGTGATTGCCTTCAGTTCTGATTGCCAACCTGATTGCCTTCTATGATGAGATAACTGGCTCTGTTGATATGGGGAAAGTGAAGGACATGATATATCTTGACTTTAGCAAAGCTTTTGATATGGTCTCCCACAGTATTCTTATCAGTAAGTTAAAAAAGTATGGATTGGATGAATGGACTATAAGGTGGATAGAAAGCTGGCTCAATGGGTAGTGATCAACGGCTCAATGTCGATGGCAGCCGGTATCAAGCAGAGTGCCTCAGGGATTGTCCTGGGGCCGGTTTTGTTCAACATCTTCAATAATGATCTGGATGATGGGATGGATTTGCAGATGACACTAAGCTGGGGGGAGAGGTGGATACACTGGAGGGTAGGGATAGGATCCAGAGTGACCTAGACAAATTGGAGGACTGGGCCAAAAGAAATCTGATGAGGTTCAACAAGGACAAGTGCAGAGCCCTTCACTTAGGATGGAAGAATCCCATGCACTGCTACAGGCTGGGGACCGACTGGCTAAGCAGCAGCTCTGCAGAAAAGGACCTGGGGATTACAATTTATGGATGAGAAGCTAGATATGAGTTAATAGTGTGCCCTTGTTGCCAAGAAGGCTAACGGCATTCTGGGCTGCATTAGTAGGAGCATTGCCAGCAGATCAAGGGAAGTGATTATTCCACTCTATTCGGCACTGGTGAGGCCACATCTGGAGTATTAAGTCCAGTTTTGGGTCGCCCACTACAGAAAGGATGTGCACAAATTGGAGAGAGTCCAGCAGAGGGCAACAAAAATGATTACGGGACCTGGGCACATGACTTATGAGGAGAGGCTGAGGGAACTGGGCTTATTTAGTCTGCCTTCAGCTCCCTGATGGGGGGGGGTCCAAAGAGGGTGGAGCTAGTCTGTTCTCAGTGGTGGCAGATGACAGAACAAGGAGCAATGGTCTCAAATTGCAGTGGGGGAGGTCTAGGTTGGATATTAGGAGAAACTATTTCACTAGGAGGGTGGAGAAGCACTGGAATGGGTTACCTAGGGAGGTGGTGGAATCTCCATACTTAGAGGTTTTGAAGGCCCGGCTTGACAAAGCCCTGGCTGGGATGATTTAGTTGGGGTTGGTCCTGCTTTGAGCAGGGGGTTAGACTAGATGACCTCCTGAGGTCTCTTCCAACCTTAATCGTCTATGATTTTATGATTAAGTACCTTGCTGAATCAGGATCCCCAAGCAGACCCTTAGCCAGAGAGATTTAAGAGGACCTTGTTAAACATGTTGGGCACTTTGAATCCTGAGCAGAGACCCAAGTGGAGTCTGGATGTCTGCTTCCTAGTACATGTCTACAAATGCACAAGGCATGAATCCACTGGATATTCCTCATACTATCTGATATTTGGGAAAGAAACTGGACTGCCTGTGAGTTTGTGTTTTGGAGTATCTGCTAAGGGAGTTTACCCTAAAACCTCCTCCAGTATGTCACCCAACTGACAGAGTAATTGAAAGAAGCCTTTAAAAATAGCAACAGAAGCCACAAAGAAGAGAGACGAGTCCAACAAAGTCAGATATGATACCCACATGAGGCATCAAGCCCTACAGCCCAGGAACTGGATCCTGATATGGAATTTTGGACTCCAGTGAGAGCATAAGACTGCTAACCATTGAAAGGCTGAATCCTACATCCCAGAAGACAAGTTGCCACGTCTTCCTGTCTACAAAGTTCAGCCCATGAAGGGGAGAGGGCCTAGCAAGACTCTCCAAAGAGTTGCCAACTGGAGAGCTAGTCGCTCATACTAACACTGCATTACCACCTTCTGTCCAAAGACCTTCCGGCACTTGGAGAAGGAAGAAAGATAAAAGAATCTTATAGTCTCCAGTGCTCTCTCCCGACATAGCTCATTCAGCTACACACAAGAAGGAATCTCTTGCTTCTGATGACAACAATGAGTGTAGTTATCCACGTGGAGCATTAGTATAAGAGCACCCTCCCCACAGATGTTCTGGTGAGACAAGCACCATGGAGAACCTGAAATCCCAGGTCCAGAAGAACCCCCTGTAACACACCAGGATGTAGGCAGTACAACCTAGTGGTCAGAACAGGAGTCTGGACTAGTAGAGTAGAACCAAAGGGCAGAACTGGAGTCATGGTCAGAAGACAAGCTAATGGTCAAAGCCAGGAGTCAAGGGCCAGAACAGAACAAAAGGGCAGAGCTGGCATCATGGTCTGGAGACAAGCCAATGGTTGGAGTCAGGTATTAGGAGTTCTGAGGCAGGTAGGGACTAGGGCTGGAATAGCAGCAGGCCTGGGTTGGAGCAAGGGCTGATACAGGAAGTAGTTCTATTGCATCTGTAGGCATTGAGCAGCCACTGTGCTATTGTTGCTACAAAGCTTAAATGGTGATGTTTTGGCCCTTCTGTCCAATTAGGGAGCACAGTCACTTAGTGAGAGTTTATTGGGTCCAGCAGATCTCATTGAGTTGCTAGGCGACAGTGCCCAGAGTCAGCTGAGTCCCTGACATCCCCAATATCTGTCCAGACCATTCTTGATGCACCTAGGCATGAGCTGAACCACCTAGGCAAACTCTTCATACCTACCCAGGAATCTAAAAGGAGCAGCCACAGATAGAAGGGAAAGGCCTAGAAAGGGAGAAGTTGCAGAGCCAGGCCTGGAGCCTGAGGTAGGAAATGCATACCTTACTGCCACCAAAGATCCACCAGTACCCAAGTGTGCTGGCTGAAAGGAGATGCCCATCATCCAATTAACCTGTGACTCCCCTGGTGTTTCTTCTAATGTGCCTCTCCATGTGACCCATAAATAGGTGTCAGGAGTGTTCTGCCCACTGTTGGCATCCCCTCTACATTGTCCTCAAGTTTCATTAGGACACTATATTGGGGTGCACTAGTGTTATTTGTATTATGTATTATTTTGTGTGTATACTGAAGTTCTTGACAGGGACATTAAGTTTTTTAGGCAGGGGAGGGTGTTTGTGGAGTCTGCCAGCTCCTGGAACTTAGACTGGAACTTGGAGTTTGCCAGCTCCTGGAATTCTGGACTGACTATCTAGGAGGTTCTACCCCATAGATTACAACAATAATGGCTACCAGAGTCTTTGATACCATTTCCCAGCTGCTAGGAGTAAGGGATGGGGACAGAATGGAATAAAAACTCCTGCTGAGGCCAATAGAGAGACTGCAGTGTGGAGTAATATGGTCAGGAAGGTTGTTGGGCCAATGATGAACCAGGGCTGCTCCGCCCCTCAGTGGGTGAAGAATCCTGCCTCAGAGACAAAGACACTAGTTTTACTTTTGAACCTTGAGTTTGGGAGCTGAGAGAAGCAGAACAGCTCAGGGAGTCTCTGCTTAGGTCCCAGTGCCTACACAAGGAATCTTTGAACTGCTATGGGATCTAGTGCATGGCTCAGGCAGTTCCTGCTTGCAGAGACCAGCATCCAGAGTGGCAGAGATCTGACCCAGCATCAGCTACCAAGAGTCAGCCAATACCTCCACAGGACTCCAGACCAGGGAGCCAGGAGAAAGCCCTGCCCTACCCAGAGGTGAAGACACTGTAAGAGGACCCCGGTTTTGTTTAAGAAAGCCAACATTCACAGCTCTGCAGCATTCATCTTAGGACTCATTTTCATCATACTATCTGCCTGGGAAGGTGCCTGGGAAGAAGCTGAGGGCTGGGAAGAGTTGTGAGTGCTGGGAGGTGGGAAATTTGCTGATATTTTCATCCTTATTAATTAACCCTTAGCCCTTCCCTTCACCAGATCTTATTTTCCTGCTTCCAGTAAAGTCCCCCATTGTTATATTGTTATTTTGGTATTTGTCATTCCTGTGTTAGGGTTTGTGTTGATGCATTTTATTGTTTCTTGTGTCCTGGGTTTTATACTCCTTGCCAACCCAGGTAGCATTGTTCATTTTCCCCAAAGATAGCACCCTTTCTGCCTTGGGCACAGTGAGGAGTCTCCTTGGGTGGAGGCAGCAGATGTAACAAGAAAGAACCCAGGACCCAGTGCACGTGAGAAGGGAGGAGAAGGGATTCCAAGTGGCAAGCACCAGGGAGGAAGCTTGAAATACAACTTCAAAGAGAGGCTACATTTTTTAACTTTAAAAACGGAAATTAAGATTTTGCATTTATGTTGAGCCTTATGTTTAGGTGTCAGATGTAAAGGTGTGTTCCTGCTGTTATGTTAACAGTATACACACAGGGAAATTAGATAAACAGATAAGATACTCTTGCTGGAAGGTTGTAACATAACACTACTTTATTTCTTAAAAATTCCGAATGATAACATACAAGAACACAAAAATGGAGACAGAGACAAAGCAGGCTGCTCCCTAAAATTGAGAGGCACAACTCACCCCCGTCACACTCTAGTCTGGCTCTCTGCAGATTGAATGCTGCTAGACCCAGATTGTACACTACGCTAAAGAGCCCCCGCGCCTGCAAGCAAGACCAGAAAAAAGCTCCAAGCATTTAAAGTCATAGCTTACAATTTTAATACACTTTTCAATACATCAAACTCCTTTTGAAGGCAAGGCAAAACTTACTTTGATTTCAATAGAAGCAGGATTGGGCTCTACACTACAGAGTCAAGAAATACAGCTAGTCTGCTCATATCATGTATCACTAAATGCAAATATGTAGTATTACTGCAACATTGAAAGGTGAAAAAAGAAGCACTGAAAAGTCAGGAAACTGTACACTTTGAAGCTGAAATCCTAACTTTAATTTTGCCTTCAGTGCATATACCTCATAAAAGATGGTCTGTCCTTAGGTAATTGTAAATTAAATATCAAATAATGCAGTATGGAATTGCTTATACAAACTTACATACAGTATATGCTATACTACCGGCACTGTATGTGGTTAATAATTATATATAACAAGGTAGCTGGCCCCTTAATTGAAATCAGGCCCAGCTTTCCTGTTCCAGTCCAGGTGCCCTACTTTGAGGTAACGAGGACAACAGGACTAGCCCCAAAGTTATAAATGAGAGACAGCCTCAAGGCAAGGGAGAGTCCAGAGCCCAGAGTGAATCCAGAGCTCAGGAGAAGAACACAGCTGGTCTGAGAACTTAATAGAGGAGATGGCCCTGAAGGAGGGAGCTGTGAGAGTTCCTAGTTGAGCAGTGGAGCCAGATCAGGCTGGTGAAATCAGAAGGAAGAAAGGCAGTCAGGGGGCAGGCCCGCCAACAGGGAGGGGCAAAGGGGGCAATTGCCCAGGGTCCCAGGTGATTTAAAAGGGCCTGGGGGCCCCCGGCCATTGCTGCCACTGTTAGTGCAGCAGGGCTAAGGCAGGCTTCCTGCCCGCCTTCACTCTGCACTGCTCCCGGAAGCGGCCGGCACGTCCCTGCAGCCCGTAGGGAGGGGGTCTCCATGCTCTGCCTCCAACCCGAATAATGACTCTGCAACTCCCATTGGCCAGGAACCGTGGCCAATGGGAGCTGCAGGCGTGGTGCCTGTGGGCAGCAGCATGCAGAGACCCCCTGCAGCCCCCCGCCTAGGAGCCACCACCAGAAGGGTGTGCCAGATGCTTTCAGGAGCCACCCAAGGTAAGTGCCAGCTTCCTGAACCTCTCCTGCACCTCAACTTAGAGCCTGCACCCTGCACCCAAACTCCCTCCCAGAGCCCATACCCCCTCCCGCACCCCAACCCCCTGCCCCAGCCTGCTGAAAGTGAGTGAGGGTGGGGGAGAGTGAGTGACAGAGGATGGGGGATGGAGTGAGCAGGGGAAGGGCCTCAGAGATGGGGCAGGACACGGGCATGGCCTCAGGGAAAGGGCAGGGCATGGGTGGGGCAAGGGTCTTTGGGTTTGCGCAATTAGACAGTTGGCAACCCTACCGGATGAGCATGTGGAAGCCCTGGCCATGCCGGAACAGCATGCCCAGCAGCGCAGCCAGCAGCTTGCTGGGCATCAGCCAGCGCAGACGCAGCACCACCCAAACGTCAGGCGGACCGTGTCCGTGTGGGTGTGGCTTGTGCGTGCATGGGGGCCCATTGACTGTTCTGCCATGGAGCCCAGAATTGCTGTCGGCAGGCTGTCAGGGGGAGGTCACTTACAAACTTCCCCTGGCCAGATAGCCGGGGCCGGAGAAGACTGAAAGGTGAAAGCAGCAGATGGAGATGCCTCCTGGTTCTCTGAGTGCTGAAGTCAGAGGTCCAAAGAGGACTGAACACTGGGAAATGATGGAGAGGGGAGCCCGGTGATGTCTCCAGGCAAGCGCTGCAGTTAAACCTACCTGAGAAGGAAACAGGACAATGCAACCCAGGTAAAAGGACTGGGGTGAGGTGTGGTGAAAGATGCAGGAGCTGTGGCTGAGAACCTGAGGGTGGTGAGAGATGCCAAAGCTGTATGTGGTGTTGGACTGTTGGGACTTAAAAGACTAAAGGAGCACTCAAGGACGATAAAGCCATTGCGGAGAAGCTAAATGAATTCTTTGCATCTGTCTTCATTGCAGAGAATGTGAGGGAAATTCCCACACCTCAGCCATTCTTTTAGGTGACAAATCTAAGAAACTGTCCTAGATTGAGGTGTCAGTAGAGAAGGTTTTTGAACAGATTGATAAATAAAACAATTAGTCACCTGGACTAGATGGTTTTAACCCAAGAGTTCTGAAGGAATTTAACTATGAAATTTCAGAACTACTAATTGCTATATGTAACCTTTCGCTTAGATTAGCCTCTATACCTGTTGACTGTCAGTTAGGTAATGAAATACGATATTTAAAAAGGTGCCAGAGGTGATCCTGGCAATTATAGGCCAGTAAGCCTAACTTCAGTACCAGGCAAATTGGTTGAAATTATAGTAAAGAACAGAATTATCAGACACATAGATGAACACAATATGTTGGGAAGAGTCAACATGGCTTTTATAAAGGGAACTCATGCCTCACCAATCTATTATAATTATTTGAGGGGGTCAACAAATATGTGCACAAAGATGATCTGGTGGATATAGTGTACTTGAACTTTCAGAAAGCCTTTGACAAGATCCCTCACCAAAGGCTCCTAGGCAATCATAGGACAAGAGGGAAGGTCCTCTCATGGATCACTAACTGGTTAAAAATAGGAAACAAAGGGTAGGAATAAATGGTCGGTTTTCAGAATGGGGAGAGGTAAACAGCAGGGTCCCCTAAGGATCTGTCCTGGGACTGTTTCTGTTCAGCATATTCATAAATTATCTGGAAATGGGTAAACAGTGAGATGGCAAAGTTGGTAGATGGCGCAAAATTACTAAAGATAGTTAAGTCCAAAGCAGACTATGAAGAGTTACAAAGGGAAATCACAAAACGGGGTGACTGGGCAAGAAAATAGCAGATGAATTCAATGTTGATAAATGCAAGGTAATGCACATTGGAAAACATAATCCCAACTATACATACAAAATGATAAATTAGTTGCTTAATGTACAATGGCAGTCAAAAAGGCTAACAGAATGTTTGGAACCATTAGGAAAGGAATAGATAATAACACAGAAAATATCCTAATGCCATATATAAATCCATTGTACTCCCACACCTTGAATACTGTGTGCAGTTCTGGTCACCCCATCTCAAAAAAAGATATAGTAGAATTGGACAAAGTACAGAGAAGGGCAATAAAAATGATTAGGGGTATGGAACTGCTTGCATATGAGGAGAGATTAAAAAGACAGGACTGTTCATCATAGAAAGGAGATGACAAATGGGGGATATGATAAAGGTCTATAAAATCAGGAATGTTATAGAGAAAGTGAATAACAAATTGTTATCTACCCCATCACACAACACACAAACCAGAGGTCACTCAATGAAATTAATAAGCAGCAGGTTTAAAACAAACACAAGGAAGTACTTCACACAACTGACAGTCAACCTGTAGAACTGGTTGCCAGGGTATGTCGTGAAGGCCAAAACTATAACTGATCTCAAAAAACAATTAGATAAATTCATGGAGGATAGGTCCATCAGTGGCTGTTAGTCAAAATGGTCAGGGATGCAACTCTACTCTCTGGGTGTCCCTAAATCTCTGACTGCCAGAAGCTGGGACTGGACAACAAGGGGATGGATCACTCAATAAATTGCCCTGTTCTGTTCATTCCCTCTGAACCACCTGGTACCAGCCACTGTCAGAAGACAGGATACTGGGCTAACTGAACCATTGCTGTGACCCAGTGTGACCATTCTTACTGTTTGGACTTTTGTAATAAATTAACCCAGCAAAGGGTTATTAATATGTGGAAAGCTTTGGTGTGTAGTTATTTTTTTTTAATGAAGATATCCTATCTCCTAGAACAGGAAGGGACCTTGAAAGGTCATCAAGTCCAGCCCCCTGCCTTCACTAGCAGGACCAAGTACTGATTTTGCCCCAGATCCCTCAGTGGCCCCCTCAAGGATTGAACTCACAACCCTGGGTTTAAGTAGGCCAAAGCTCAAACCACTGAGCTATCCCTCCCCCCAGTGGGGACTCAGTCAAGAAAGGGGTAACTGAGGCAGGTGCACCAGTCCTGGTGTGGCCTGCTATGGCGGGTGCCCCAGGAATGGGTCACCTTCTCATTTTATTATATTTTGTTAGCAAATTAACACCACACTAAAACTTTTAATTATCCAACTTTAATTCAGTTTGAAAAGTCACCAAAAGACACATTTTTTTTTCTTGTTTTGTTTTTTGTTATTACTATACTGGTTTGAACGATTTTCTTCTAACTCAAGCCCTAATTCTGTAAACTCACACATGTCGTCCAACTGAAATCAATAAGACTACTCACATGAGTAAAGTTACTCATGTGCAAGTGTTTGCAAAATTGGCTTTGGCTTGTAACTCCATTGTTTTATGAATTAGTCCAATGCTAATGTTCTGTTTGGAATATACAGAAAAAATGTTATTTGAGCTTGAAAGGCAAAATTCAAAAATAACTGAACTAATTTACACAAACTTGCTGAAAAAATGTACCTTTGAGATGAGACCAAGCATGGAATACATTACCGGCGGAGGAACTAGTTTGAAAAGTTCTGAGCAACTAAAAGAGAGTGGAAGGGTTAGAATAAAATGTATATGCCAACCTTAACTGTAGTGACTGCTTCCTAACCCCAATGCCTAAGGATCTGACTCAACTACTCATATGAGTAAATGTTGCACTTACTCTGACATATCATCCCAGTGATTTCAATTGGACTTCCAGTAAAGAAATGCTCATGTTAGTATGAGCTGGAGGATAAGACATGGGAGCACTGAAACAGTTAATACTATATGAGAGGGGTCCATAATATATTGAAAATCATACACTTACTGCCAGACTCTCACTTTAAACATGAGAGATATCCTTAAAAACATTGTTTAAAGGGTGGGAAAAGAACTTTGCAGCTTGAAAAATGAAATTGTTCATTAGAAATTAAGTCTGACTGGCTTCAGTAGACCTGATTCAGTTATTCTGAGTCATCAAGTGAAAACAAGCGATTTGCCATCTGGTAATTACCTTTGGGGCTGAGGTGTAAATCCCTGTTCCTTAATTTTACCCCCTTTAAGAAAACAGTTTCTCATAGGTGGTCCAGATGGTGAGATGCCTTTAAACAATGAATAGAGGTGACCAGTGATATGAGGCCCCAGTGCAACAGGAAGTCACTATGGAAAATGCACTAAGGGAGGGATAGCTTTCGTTTCTAAATGGCTCGTTAGACAGCTGACAAGTGGCTGCTGGAACTGAAAGATCTATAACTGATGGCACAGTTATCCTGCATGAAGCATTCCCTTTCTTATTTTGTTGGAGGCAGTAGATAAGGATGGGAATAGGCATATACAAAAATGGTTGGCATTGTTGTTAAGGACGCTTATATAAATAATCAACACAACACACTTTAAATGTCACTGTAGACTGTGGTTCTGATTAAATGACAATCATTTACAGTTTTTCTCTCCCTTTGGTACAGAGTGAAATTCCTGCTTACTTTAGGGATTTAAGTTAAAGAGTCTACTGGACATCAAAGCCAGTTAAATAGGAGTAAGAAATAATATTATTTCAGAGGCTATTTAGTCACTGTATCTGTAGTGCTTTACTATAAGAGGATGGTGTCTTCCGCTTACTCTCAACTTTAAATGTAGCCAGAGGCTAAATCAGGTCACTTGAGCAGGGAGACTGTTGTTTCTCAAACTATGTCACCACCACTTTGAGGAATTCTTGCAAGATGCCAAACAGCTCAACATGGGTTTCTTAATATTTTTTTTAATAGCAGCTCCCATACACTGACTTTGAACAGCTTTACCAAGATTAATGCATGACGTTTCACGACCTCCCAGTGAAGCAGGCAAGTATCATCTCCTTTTTTTCCATTGAGGAAAATCAAGCATGCGAGGTAGAGACAATTTTTTTTATTTACTCTGCAGTTCACCTTTCTCATCACGTAGGAGCTAGCTTACTAGATAAGATGCAGCACTGGCACGTCTTGATAAGTGAATTTCTATAATTGAGAGGCAAATAAATAATTTTTAAAATCTGCTCTCATAGGGCGTGAACTCCAAAGCTCAAGGCCCATTGCACTGTATAAATGTTAGGACAATATGCAGGAGTTTTAAAAAATTGTTCAAAGGTAGCATGAGAATCCAGGATTGGTTGAAACTGACCACCTAGTTGTGATGTATCTACATCTCCAGAGATAGAAAAGGAAGAGTTCTGCTAAAGTCACAGTACCCATACAGCCCTTACTCATCAACCAATTCATGTGCCATCAAAGACAACAAATTTAAAGTAAGAAACCATTATAATCCCCCCACGCATTCACTGATAGTTGGCTTTCAAAGATAGGAAAGGTGATGTTAACAAAACTGCTTCTCGAGAAAGAAAATGTTTACATCCGTTTTTCTCTTATAGATAGCAGCAAAAATAAGCTAAATGCATTTGTAGCGAGTATATTTTAAAACAAACAGAGTAAACCAACTTCTATGAGAACTGGTAGTCGACAGGGTTTGAAAGGAAAGGTCTCCCTGGAGATTAATTTAACCCAAACTGAATATTTTATTTAAGGCCCCATTGTAAATATAGTCTCCTGCCCCCAAATTAAAGCCATGTGACATTTAGGTGTCATTTTCCAAAATGCTAAAGTCAAATAAAATGTACAGTTAGTTGCAAGTTTAATGCCTAAGTTAGCATTCATTCTGCTCCTAAACCATCTGCTAACTTTCTCTTTGCTATTTGTAATAAATAGCAATATTTTCCCTTTATATTCAGGGAGTTTTTTAAAATAAATAACACCCACAACTGGAGGAAAACTGCATGAGTGCCAAATAGGATTGTGATCTTTTGAATTTGCAGTGTTCCAACCCCATATAGATTAGCTGCAGCAAGTGCCATACCACATCACACTAATGGTCTTTTTAGTCCAGTATCTTGCCTCTGAATGATGCTTCAGAGAAGATGCAAGAAATTCTATAATAGTTATGGAATAACTTGCTGGTAATAGAGGTTTCCTCTTAGTCCCCACCAATCAGTGGCTGGTTTGTACCCTTTACACATTTTATCCTCTCTCTCATAACTGTAGATGTTCTTATTGGTAGAAAGGTCTAATCCTTTTTTCATCCCAAGATCTTAGCTTCTCTCAGCTTATGTCAGTGAGCACTACAGGTTAATTATACACTGCTTAAAAGAAGTATCTCCTTCAATCTTAAAAGGTCCAGTTACTTCACTGGACCTATGCCATTTACCCCAGCTGAGGGTCTGCCCCTTAATATAGCACAGTAGAATCTTAACAGTGACCTTGGCAGTGTTAAGGCAGAATAACTTCCCACATGCATGGAATGTGTGACAGTGAGATGTGCCGATCTGTTGGGAGAGTGGATATCAAAACATATGAGGTCACTAGGGTGTTACATTGGTGACATGCAAGTTTGGTAAAGGTAGGAGGCTATATTGCTTTGGGGTATCTGTTGGAGATGGAAGTGTAAGCCTTATATGAAACATTGAAGTGTGTTATCAACACCATTGCAGGCAATCCAAAGGTGGAAAGACATGCACAAGTCTTTCCCTTTAACTTCTTATTTCCATACTTTTAAAGTTTGGGGTAAATGGAGTGTGTCCATTGCAAACTTAACTGTCACTAATGTAGTTTGTGTTTGGTAATGTATACATACTTTATTTATTTAGGTCCCAATAAAATGTCCCAATAGAAGTCTTTGAAAGAAATTAGGACCCTGAGGGCAATATCTTCATTTGGAAAAATAAAACAATGCTGTAGAGTGTGCATTGAAAGAAAGATCAGTGATGATCATTGTTTGCCAATAAGAAATACTTTAGAGGCTTTCAGAAATGCAAGGATTATTCAGTCATCCAAAACAAATAATCATAAACCACATTTCTTTAAAACAAAACTGACAATGTAAACAACAGGGAGTAATTTATCTCGTGTTGCATCATTTGACATTTCATTTTCCTCCTGTTTAAAAGAAAGTTGAAATGCAGGCTTTGTAGGTCACCTTCTCCTGGTTACAAAGCCCTTGCTTGTCTATAGTGAAGTCACAGTTCATAATCAATGGCAAACATTCCCAAATCAGATACTGATATGACGCTACATTTTGTTTTCTGTTTTAGCCAGTACAATAATAGGAATAATTATTTTTTATATTGCAATGGTACCCAGAATGAGCTGGAGGTGTGGAGGCTTCCATTCTTATAGGAACACACTAATCCTTGACCTGAAAAGCTTACAATCTAATAAGACAAAATGTTTGCCTTCATTAGCACAATGTGTCAGCAATGGGTGAAGTTGAAGCAATACTGAATAGAGTTCATCTGTCAGTGTAGCCAAGGACAATCCGTGCCATTTCAGAAAATATAATTAAATGTAGGGCTGGCCAGAAAACAAGAATTCTGTTTAATGAAAAGTTTTGAGGTTTCAGAATTTGTTTTCGTTCTACAGCAGAACAAACACGAGATCTTTTTAAATATGTCATGAAAACAGCAACCAAATACTAGTCAATAGCCTGGTAGTTAGGGAACCCACCTGGGATGTGGAAAGCCAGGTTCATATCCCTGCTCCAAACCAGAAGAGGGACTCAAACCTTGGTTTTCCATAGTCCAGGTGAGTGCCCTAACACCATAATACTCTAATCTGGCTAGTGGCTATTCAGGGGTAGGTGTCTTTCTCATACTCCATCCTGGATCTGAGAAACTTTCCTTATGAAATGTTCATCGAAACAGATCAATATGTGCCCCTGAAATGTGTATTTTGACGAATCAGCAATTTCTGATGAAAAAACATTTTTTCAAAAAATTCCTGACCAGTTCTGAGAAGTCTAGAAGGACTTCAATCAACTCTGCAAGCATTTTCAGGCTCTCCAGTGAATCTGTGGGTTGAACCTCATTTGATTTGCTGCCATTCTCCATTCTGTGTTCTGGGGAAGGGCAGCCAATCAGAGCTGTTGCACATGCTGAGAAACAGCCTGCCCCCTGAGCACGTGAAACAGCCAGAGTTCCCTTTCTTCTCCTCACACTAAGGGGCTGAGAATGCTACTGGAGCGTTCAGCCCTCCCACATGAGAGTTGGCTGAGGATGTCCCTGGTCCTGCCCTTCTGTCCAAACCCTGAGGTTGAGTGTGATGAAGAGCTGCCAGTGCTGGTCCCCTAACCCCAGGCCTGGGTAGGTTTGATGCACAGAGTTATCTTAACTCAATAAGCAGTGACCAGTAAAGCTGAATTCCACTGTATTTATTTCCATAAGGCTAAATCCAACTCTGAGTTTTTCCACTGATTTCAATGGGCATTGTATCTTGCCCATACCAGCTTGAACCTAAAGCTAAACCTACATTTGTGGAGTAATGTTTTTATATGAGTGGCATCCTGGGTATTATAGTAATATGTTTTTTAAAAAAATTAAATATTAGATTGCCAGGATTGGTGTTTGCAGAGTCCTGATAACACAATTCAAGAGTTTGGGTGTACTCCAGGAATGGTTGATCAGAGCCTAAATGTTTCATTATTGCAAATGCAACGTGCAGAATACAGCTTACAGTACAACTTCCATTATCTGAACCTCAATTACCTGAAACATCTTGTTGTCCAAAGTAAGGTCAAGTCCTTCAATGTCTATTAATTACTCCGAAAATGCCCTCAATTACCCCAGAAACATTGATAGTCTGAATTTATTTGGTGAATAGAAATTGCACTGTGTTATAATCATTGTATTTTTTGCACATTGAAAACGCAGGGTGAGTTTATGGCGATTCAGTCATGAATCTTGGGCAAGTTTTTGTTTGGTGTTTCTTTTCCCCAGACACTTCACCCAGTCCTAGCAAATGCAAATGTACAATATCATTCCTTACAGTAAATATGTGGTAACTTTATTGTCTTGGCCCTAGCAAGCAACTAGAGGAATGGCAGTGGTGGATGATTCTATAACAGAAACGCCCATAAGGGGGTCTGTGATAAGCTAGCCAATGAAAACTGAGCACAGCACTGTTTAAAATCATCTAAACATTTTCCATTAACATGAAACATTTGAAAATGTGGAACTCAATGTTTGATGAAACACAGTGCCCGGTTGTCTGTAGCCCTGTTCTAGCCCCTTTTTTAAATGTAATCTTTTATCAAAGTCACATATGTTTTCCATAAATTCACATGTGGCTGTAGTTATACCAGGAAACTGATTCACAAGTACTTCAGAGGCTCCCCTATCTTTCGGGCCTACCTAAAGCTTCTTTCCATCATTTTTTTTAGTAAGTGTATGGGGGGAAATAATCAGTTTCATTTGCTTACCACATAACCTCCATGATCTGAATCATAAGTACGACATTGTTCAAAGGAACAGCTGGTACCTAGTCCAGAAGTGCAAGCGTCCCCTCCAAACAAAAAACTCTGTTAAATGTGTTAGTCATCAAGTCCCCCAGGTACTGATTCAAGGCTACAGTTCTGCCTATCCTTGCCTCGGCTAAAAAGATTAGCTGCAAGGTTTTCGGAAGGGAACAATTCCACGCACAAGCAACCATACAAATGTTTCTTTCTTGTCTTCTAATCTTCATGGTTATTGTATTTTTTTTAATCGCACATGGGCCAATTGCACTTTAACAGCAACAATGAAGCATTAAGAACCATTTTCTGCAGCAGTGGATTTACAAAGCCAGCTTTTGACCTTGGGAGCCTGAACTACATCAACAGCATTAAGGGTGTCTTTACTGGAAATACTGTTGAATTCAACTGACTTTTTCAACCAGGAAGGACATATTTAGTGATGGGCTCTATTTAAAAGATATTCTGGGACAGCAGGAATTGAACTCCAACCATACCAGACTTTCAAAGCAAACTAAATATGAGTTAACTTCTTATTTCTGTGCTTCTAATTGTATTGCCCTTCCAACCCAACCCAAAGGAACCGCTCTGAAAAACGCCTTTACCGACTTTGGGGATGTGCTTATTCACTGCTTTTAAACTGGCCTAATACTAGTGACTTCATTGTACATTTTGAATCTATATCAAGGTGTTCTAGGATGTTACATGGACAATGAGTGTTTATCATGTTTTTCCTTCAATCACTTCTATTGCTTTAATCTGTAACAGGGCCAAGCTCTGACGGGGATATAGGGAAATTTCCCAAGACCCTACCAAGCAGAATAGTTTAAGCACAGATCCCTTTAATCTGTGGACCTGAGTTGTGGCAGGTGAGTTCAGGGGCCAAAATAACTTAGTCCCCTCCATCCATGTGAGGGATTGAACCACTGGAGAAGAGTCAAGCCAGGAGATGGGGATGCAGGTGCCAGTGAGAGCTGGCTTTGGCTGCCCTCTGTTACCTCTTATTTGAATTCAGCAGGCTACTGTGTGAAGCATAAGGCCATGTTCTGAGACAGCCTAAGAAGCATAGTGCAGTAGCATGACAAATTCAAGCACAAGAGGCAGAAAATAGATGGAGGGCAGTGTGTGTGCTAGGCCAAGCTCTGAGAGTCACCCATAGCCTAGGTGGAAATCACAAAGACTGAGCTACTCTTTCAACCTAAAAAGGTGATGATCCTTTCAGAATAAAGCTAAAGAACAAGGGTGCAGAAGCTCCTCCCCCTGCAGTTCTATCCTGCTGTGCCTGGTTTGTGGCTCCAGGACTGTCAGCCCATTATCTTTCACTAGCTCTAACGTCATATTTTTTTAAAAACAAAGTTTTATGGTGCATGACTCCATAAGCTTCCTCTCTCAAAGTGTCATTCATTTCAGCTATTCAAGAAAGTGGGCTTTCCAGAAAAGGCTGAATACAGAAAAACAAACATAAAAGCATATGAAAGCAGCACAGGTGATCTCATATTCTGAACCTGTAACACTTAAGCAGGTAGGTAATTTTATAATTCCAAGTACTCCTGCTGGAGCCAATGAGATTACCCGTGCAGGTAAAATTCCACACATGCTTAAGTGTTTACGGTACTGAAGCCTTTCAATCATGAAATTTGGATTCCATTCCCAGCTCTGACACAGACTTCCTGTGTGACTGTGGTTATCACGTCACCACTACCTTTCTCTATATCAGCTTCCTGTTTGTAAAATGGCGAGGATTTCCCTGACTCACAAGGTTTTTGTGAGGAATGGGTTGCCTACTTTTTAATGGCAGAAAACCAAACACCCTTCCCCACTCTCTCCCCCACCCTCGCTCATTTTTACTGAGCTGGGGTAGGGGGTGGGGTGAAGGAGAGGGTGAGGGATCCAGCTGGGGGTGCTGGCTCTGGGCTGGGGTTGTGAGCTGGCGGGTGGGGCCAGATATGAGGGGTTCAGGGTGTGGAAGGGGGCTCTGGGCTGGGGCAGAGGGTTTGGGTGCGTGTCAGGAGGAGATGCGAGGTGTAGGAGGGAGTTCCGAGATGGGGTAGGGGGTTGGGGCATGGGAGAGGGTGCAGAGGTGCAGGGCAGGGGCTTGGGGTGCAGGTGGGGGTGAGGGATGCAGGCTCTGAATGTCCTTTACCTCAGGCGGCTCCCAGGAAGCTGCTGGCATGTCCATCCAGCTCCTAGGCAGAAAGCCATCCAGGGGGCTCTGCGTGCTATCCGCGCCCTCAAGCGCCACCCCTTCAGCTCCCATTGGCCGCGGTTCCCAGCCAATGGGGAGCTGTGGAACCAGTGCTTGGGGCAGGGGCAGCGCCCGGAGCCCCCGGAGCCGCCCCCGAGCCATGGGACATGCCGTCTGCTTCCCAGGAGTCGTGCACAGCCGGGCAGGAAGGCTGCCTGCCCTGCTGCACCACCATCTGGACTTTTAACAGCCCAGTCAGCAGTGCTGACTAGAGCTGCCAGGGTCCCTTTTCGACTGGGTGTTCCAGTCGAAAACCAGACACCTGGCAACCCTAAATGGCTATATTAATATATGCAAGGCACTCTGTTACTCCAGTAATGGGGCCAAAGAATAATACCTAGCTCTTATATAACACTCTTCATAAGTAGATCTCAAAATGCTTCATGAAAGAGGTCAGTATTATTATCCCCATTTTACAGATGGAGAAACGAGGCAGAGAGGGGTGAAGTGACTTGCCTAAGGTCATAAATAAAATAAATATAAAGCTACTACAGGATAATTTACCTGATAATATAATATGGAAAGACTAATTATGTACACTATTGTCTCCATTGTTATAGGTATGTCCTACCCCCCATATGCGGAAGACATAAAGATATTTTAAAATACAATAGTTGCACTTCGTATGTTTTACCAGTTTGAAAGTTATTACTGGTTTGAGAGATATTTCCTGTCTATATTATGGGAATCACAGTAGAAACATTTTAAGAACCACCCATATAGATTTATATAAAGTATGAATGAGGAGCTACTCTTTAAATATAATCAGCAGATTTTTTACTACCCAGCTGCTCTATAAATGGCTTTGTCTGATTATTTTGTTGAATATTTTAGTTATACTGGAACTCAAATAATTTGTTTCAGAGATCTGTTCAGGAGCAGAAGTGCCATAATTGCTCTGTGACTCAGTAGTAAAGTCCATTGTTATGTCTAGCCTCTGTTTTCTCCTTGTTCAAGTAATATCACACTCTGTACAAATGACATTATGGTTTCTATGTAATTGTATTTATTACCTGAAATGCAATGATCAGGTTATTGTTTTAAAAGACTATATAACTCAATCTGTTATTCTCAAAGGATGAGAATCTAAAACAGACCTGAAATTTGAAACACAAATTTGTCTAAAAACAGACCTGAAATTTGAAACACAAATTTGCAAATTGTTTCACAAATCTTGTGCCCTCAGACACAGCATCTGAAACTAAATTTAGTTTTCTTGGATTTTAAAAGGAGACAGAAATTCTTATTCCATTTTACAGCTAATATACTATGCTATGCAATAAGTCTTCACAGAAATGCAATTTGGGCCAAATTCTGCTTATTTTAGCTACTCCACTGTAAATCCAGAATATCTCCATTGAACCAAAGATTCCAAGATAAACAGTAGAATTTCAATGGAGTTACTTTGGATTTAAACTAGAATAACTACAGAATTTGGTCTGATGAATACAGCTGTCCTGGAAATCTCCAGGACAAATTCAGCAGGGGTGAATGTTATGTTTTAAGAGTAGGCTGGTCAAAAATGGTAAAGTAGTCGCTTGGACCGGTTTGGCATTCAGTGGGTGTGCAAAAAAAGAGCATAACTTACATGCTGAGGGAGCTTGTAGAAGCAACTAACAGGAGGGAGTAAGAAAAAGCAAGCTATTTGTTTGCTCGGATGAGATTCTGCTCTTGGATACATAGATGTAAATCTGGAGTAACTATTGACTTCATTGCAGACACTAGGTCTGATCCTCCTCTCACACTGATGCAATTCAGCAATCCCATTGAAGTTAGTAGCGTTACATGAAGGGAAAAGTGGCATATATTAGATCAGAGTCAGCCCCACCTTTTAAGTGTATTTTTAATGTCCGTGTAATTGAAACAATCAATGACTAGGACTTTTTTGCAGTATCTCAGCTGTGTGAGGTCTACTTGTTGTATACAAAGAGAGGGGGGAAAAACACTTTCTTAATTTTAAGTGCAGTGCTTCCGAAATGGGTGAAGAACTTAAGAATGTGAGCGTCTCTCCTTGTAAATGGAGATCAGAAGGAGAGGGAATTGTGCGAAAGGTGTATGGTCCAACCAGTAATCTATTTGTAAAGGAGAAAGCCAAGGAAATTCTCCCCCTTTCCTTTTTCTTCTACATTGTCTGTTCTCTGGCTTTAAACATGCAATAACGTCGCAGGCAGGGAATATAACATCCCTCTTCTCTATATGTTTCTCTGGTTTATATTACCATATGATAAATGTATTACAACATGTTATCTGCATCTGTCCACAGTTTCGAGATCTTTGAGTGTTTTCCTCTCCTCTTAAAAATTTCACAAATTAAATTACTGGATCCCCCTAAATTCATGATGGCACCCTGGGAAAAAAATCATGCAACAGTGCTGCATCTGGCACTGAATGTTTATGTGTTCTAACCACACATGCTATGTTTCTGCAAAACAGAGTTTCTTGAAAAGCGCCGGTGTGGAGGAAATGGACCAGTTAACTGAAAGGACCTGTACTGTTCTCACAGTCCGCATGCCAGTCAACTCTCTGGTTGAGTGACTTTAATGTACACAAACGTGTTTCTGATTTGGTGACCCTCATATTCAGCAGGAATTTCTTCTGAAGTCCAAGAAGGTAAACGATCAGAATCCAGAATGAAACCTAAGAATTGTAGGCTTTACTTGTGCCCAGGATCAATACTGAGTTCAAAGTGAACCAGTGGAAAAAAAAGGTACCAGACTCAGATCAGAATGTATTGTAATGTTAACTCTATATTGCACATAAAAATCAATAACTATATTCTCAAAATTCAGCAAACATTTAGGAGCGGCATCAATTAATCATCTACAAACAGCACAAAGGAACTAATTCAAAGCCTATTTAAGTCAATGGAAAGATTCAATAGGCTTTAGATCAGGCCTTAGTTGAACAAGCATTATGTCTATCCTCTACTCAGTTCATTACATTCCTATAGAAGGATTTCTTTATTCTTTTTACTGGTTACCTAAAGCTTTCCTACCCTGCAATATGTCTCCCTGCATCTCCATACAAAGAATCACCTGAGTCAGTTCAGGAAAGATGCTAATTATATAATTATTGCCGGTCAATAAATCATGATGATCTTCCAAATCTCCATGAGGTCTGAGAAACTAGTTGTATAATACCATGAACAGCATTGTTACCAGGAAGTAGCTAGCAGTTAGTAGCAGGTATGTGATGATTAATAGAGATAGCCCTGAACCAAAACCACAGCTCCAAACACCCCTGAATCTTTGGGGGAGCTTGGATCCAAATCAACACTGCATAGCATCATCCTCTTTCCTCTCTTGGGCCAAATCAAATCCCAGATGGGAACATTGCTAAAGTTTGACAAAGTTCAGATGAGGATTCAAATTTTGCAGCTCAGCCCTATTATTTGAATTAATTAAATGATCAATTTAGAATGTAAAATTGAGTCCCTTTATTCTGCAGCATAAAGACACAATCTCACAACTTGGTCTACCAGGGTGAACCCATTAACTTCAGGGAGGATCCGCACAGGTAATCACCAAAGTGGAACAAGTCACAGGTGTATCAATTACAAAGATACACTCAGGAGAGGAAAATTTAACTACACCTTTTTTACCTATTTTCCCCCTTTGATACCTATGCAGTTAACAAGTTCCCTGTTGAGGGCTAGCTCATATTAATCATAATATTTAGAGAAACAACAATTTCTAATTCTTCCATAAAAGGCAGGGTTTACCCTTTCTATAATTCTTGTTGCAGCCGAATCTGATGGAAAGGCTACTTAATAGCTATTTTGTCTGCTCCATTTAGCATTCATTTTCTTTTCATGATCTGACCTATTTATTTTATAGACTTGTTAATATTAAAAAAATTATATATTTACTGAGCAAAAACTAGAGACAGACCTGAGCCATAGAAGTGGCAATCCAGGTCTGAATCCAGATTTCAAACCTCTTGCAATGTTTGGGGGGTGTTTGTTTTCAGGTCCCCAGTTTGGTCCCACATCTTCTGCAAACCTAAACAATATGTGAAACCTAGTCCCAAGCAACAGAATCCCAGACACAAACTACTGTTAATGTAACTGCAGAGTTCATGCAGCTCCAGGTGTGATGTTTCTCATGGGTATAAGGCAGGGGTGGGCAAACTTTTTGGCCTGAGGGCCACATCAGGGTTCCGAAACTGTATGGCACCTGGGTAGGGAAGGCTGTGCCTCCCCAAACAGCCTGGCCCCCGCCCGCTCCCACTTCCTGCCCCCTGACTGTCCCCCTCAGGAGCCCTGACCCATCCAACCCCCCCTTCTCCCTGTCCCCTGACTGCCCCAATCCCTATCCACATACCCACCAACTGACAGGCCCCCCGGGACTCCCACACTCATCCAATCTCCCCTGTTCCCTGTCCCCTGACTGCCCCCTGGAACTCCCTGCCCCTTATCCAACAACCCTCCTCCCCCGCTCCCCATCGCCTTACCAGGCCACTCAGAGCACCAGGACTGGCAGCCATAAATAGTACACCGTAAGTAGCACATTCCTACTGGGAGCAATTTAATAGACTACACAGGATGCATGAGCATGATGTAAGATGGGTGATGTTTGGCCTCAAGTAACAATTGGGGTAACAAACTACAATATCCTAAAATCCCTATGTGATCCCCTCAACGAGACGTATCCTCCGAGGGAGGTAACTGTGTGGGGGGGAAAGACCCCAATACAGAACTGGGAAGCATAGCTGCTATCCCTCTCTGCATGGCCCCACTACAGCTTTCTCTGCGTATTTGCTCCCCTCTATGCTGCACAGCAGGGGTCACATATGGCCTACAGAAGAATAAATACAGCCATAGGGTCTCCTCGGCAGCTTCTGCATCAGGAGCAACGCTGGCATCTGAGTCAGGGGCTCTAAGTAAGGATTTTGAAGAACTTAGATTTGCAGCCTCATAAATTGCACAAAATACCTCCTGGGCATTGGAAGAAGCATGGGAAAACTGAATAAAATGGAAACAGCTGAAGTGGGGGAAGAGGGATAAGTGTCTAGGAAGTTCCAGCTGTGATGATTTATTCTCTTTTCTCTAGAAAGGACAACACTTCGAAGAACAGAGTGAACAAAGAACAAGCGCAAATCTATAGAAGCACGTAGAGTTTGGGGTGTTCCAGAGGAATCTGAACCTGGTGATTTGGTGGCTTATTTCCTGAGTGGTTTGCTGACTCTATGGGAACTTTATTGATGACTGATGTTTATCCTCAGATAACATTAGCATTCTTGGCCTGGGACTCAAATCAAAATTATGTAAAATAAGTGATGTATGTGTCTATTTCTCTGCCATCTCTGGCTACATACAGCAATTCTACCCTTTTCCAATAGCATACTTCTAGGAAATAATTCCTTAAGTCCATTCAAGATGCAGCTGCTAATATCTCCCTTGATCATTGTTCTGGCCACATCATCCCACTCTGGGAGTCCTTCCACCGGCTTCTCCTCATTATGGCTGGGCCGGGGGTGAGCTGTGGTCACTGCTGGTGATTGGTAAAGAACTGTGGACATCCTGTTAGATGTGTTGTCCTGTATCCCCCACCCCAGCCTGCTTGTTTCTGAACCACCTTTGTCTTCTCAGTCCTTGACCCAAAGAGTCTATCATTTATGGTATTTGTACAGTACAATGGGGCCCAATTTAACTAAGACTATTAGGCACTACTGCAATATAAATATCTAATAATAAATACTTTGCATTTACATAGGGTTTTCAATGGGAAAGACCCCAGCACGTTTAAATAAGAATCATGTAACCCACCATAGAAATGCAGCGACTGCCTCGGTGGAACTTGACACTGTTTAATCATGTAGAACAACACTATGCAGCAGTTTAGGACAAGTGAAAAATCCTTTAACTACAATCTCAGTGGGAATTTAGATACACCCAGTATTTTTGGCAAATGGGGATAGCCACATTAAGCTCTTATTTTTGAAAATCTTTGCCAAAGTGAGGTACCTAAATCCATATTGAGGCACAATTTTTTTTTAAATAGAGCTAATTCTCAAATGTGACTAGCACCCAAGCGCTTCCATGATATTTGGAGCTGTTGGGGAGCTAAGCATGTTTGAAAAATCATGCCAGTTTTATTTAGGTTCTTAAACTGAGGTGTTTAAATTGCTATTTAAGTTCCTGTTTTTAAAAAACTGTGACCTTTGTCAATTCCCAATCCTGAACACACTTATGCATAACTTTGCACATGTAAGTAGCCTCCCTAAGTTCAATGGGCCTACTCACCAAAGCAAAATTAAGCATATATGTAACTGGTTGCCGGATCAGGGCCTAATTTCTCATCTCTTGCAAAAAGTGTCACAAAATCTTTAATGCTGAAAAGTGATTAAGACCACAGTTCTGCATTGCTTCTAACGGATGGCACCCTTGCACTAAACCACACTGGAGTTTTAGTAGCAACCTGTATGGAATTTGGAGGGAGACGCAAGGGGTGCTGGAAGGAACAGTTTGGCAAGACCCCAGGAAGCCAGTCTGTGGACACATGGCTGGAATGCTACCTGCAGTTGCAGCACTTCTATAAATAGTTCTCTTAATAAAAAGCCAGTTTAATTTTAGACACATGGAATCCTCTCTTTTTCTTAACCAGCACCCAGTACGTGAAACAGTTCCTGTCCAGTGAGGACCTAGCAGAGTAGGGAGTTCTTTGTGCCGCTGTATAGTAAAAGCTTACCCTCTAAATAAGATTTACAGAAGCTTACAAAGTTCCTTAACAACTACAAAAGTAGAAGGATAGGGATCCCCTACCGGTAAACAAGCCCTGTCTCACCTCCACAGTATATTTGAAAGAATTACAAGAGTAGGTTTTTTTTATTTTTTAGGGTTACTCAATCCTGTGGCAAAGAGTCCTGTGGCACCTTTGCTGCTTTTACAGATCCAGACTAACACGGCTACCCCTTTGATACTCAATCCTGAGGATTATATTTAATATTTCTGGCAAGCTACTCCACTATGATCGAACAGTCCAAAACAAGAACAGATGCTATCAAACTTATCGGTATCTAGGATCTTAAATATCTTCAATTGTGCATGCAGAAGGAAGACCTGTGTATTATTTTCTTAGGCTACATTTAAAAAAAAAGGAAATAGGAAAAAATGCAAAGATTTTATAATTAAAATAGAGGACTGGGCAGTTGACAGGATTAGTTGGAAGGTTTTGAATTTTCACCTTTGTTACAGGGTCATCTCTACCCAAGACTGGAAGTAACCAAGTGTTAGTGCCATCCAGGGCCGGCTCCAGGCACCAGCTCAGCAAGCAGGTGCTTGGGGCGGCCAAGCGGAAGGGGCGGCACGTCGGGCTCTTGGGCGGCAATTCAGCGGCGGGTCCCTCTCGGAGGGAAGACCGGCCGCCAAATTGCCGCCGAAGAAGAAAGCAGTGCAGTGGAGCTGCCGCCGATCGCGATCGTGACTTTTTTTTTTTTTTTTTTTTGCCGCTTGGGGCAGCAAAAACCCTGAAGCCGGCCCTGGTGCCATCCAAGGAGTGTTCTGTATGCTTTATGTAATAAGGTGGTGCCCTCATATCTGTTTCTACTGGACACCTTTCAGCAGTCTGTAGCCACAGACTATGACAAGGTGACCTTTCAAATCATTTAATCTCTCTCTCTGCCTCAATTCCCCATCTATAAAATAGGGATAATACCACCACACTTCACAGGGGCAATTTGAGTATAAATTCATTACTGCTTTTGAAGTGCTCAGATACAATTGTGCTGATGTCATAAGGGTAAATAGATAGCTATTCTACATAAACGCAGCATGGGAAATGGAACACATGTTCTTCTCCACAAAACTACTAACCTCTACTATGTCACCTAAAGAAGAATCTCCATTAATTATCATTACTAGTAGGACTTACACAGTCTGCCCTCAGCAGGCCAGCTCAGGGCTTAGAGTAATAAGTAGTGGAGGTGAAAGGAAGTGCAGTTCTACCGCCTCTGCTAAAAGCAGAAGGTAGCCAGCCCCCTGCTGCTCTCTGGCTTAGACAATACCCTCAATACTCTTCTTTGCTGCTGAGATGAGAGCTCCCTCTACTGCTTCAATCTACTTCAACCACTGGGCCACAGGGACTACTGCCACTGGAACTGTGTGAAACATTCCCAACAAATTTGACCAAGGTTCTTCAAGTTATGAAAGGTCAGATCTTCACACCAAGTCATGCACAGACTCCAACAAGATTTTGTAAATAGCAAGCGAGGAGGAAATGTCTCAGCAGCATAATTCCTCCCACTCGCTAAAGCAAAACTGCAAATATGGACTTTGTGCATAGCCAAAAATAAATTGCTTTAAGCCATATAGATTCATAGAACAGAACAGCACATGCTGCAAAGGGATACTCATCTCAGAGTCCCAGTCCTGCCCCAAATGAGCAGACCTCTGTACCTGCACCCGCTCAGCATTGGCTCAGCAGGTGCAGGAGTGCCCATGGAGCTCATTGCAGGATGAAGGCTTTGAGTAATCTGGTTCACAATTAAGCAAATTAATCCAATGACAAAGTACAGTGTGCCCTCTTTATAATTCCACTGGCAAAAGCCAAAAAATTATAAAGAAGGCTTAATTCTAATGATGGTATTCACGGTGGCCCAGCACAAAGGAATAATAGATGTATATAAGAGAGCGTTTAGCCAGTTTGATCTCTCTCTCTTGCTTAAAAAGACAGCAGCGTATTAGGGGCAATACTTGCAGTTTTTCCCCACATCTATTATTGACTTAATTTTTCTCAGCAGCTACGACAAGGAAGCCTTTTCTATTTAGCACAGGTTAGAGACTCTCTCTCATGTTTCATGAATCATAGAGTCCCTTGGTGCCAAAGCCAAGTCAAATGATGAGAAATGCAGAAGAGGATTCAGTAGGTAAAAAGCTAAGTTGTCTAATTCTCTGTAAATATCTCTTAAAGAACAATCAAACCACATGATTTTTATTGAAATACTTCCCCCTCCTGATAGATTATTAAACTGCCGAGGAGTAAAGTTAAAGCAGACTGACTTCTACAGTACAATGTGATAACAGAATTAGAAAGCTGAGAAAATCCTAAAACTTATTTTGCTTGGCTTAAATCCTCACATTTCTAGTAATTGTGAGCAATGTATGGATATGTTTCCCATTAAAAAATTATTTGCTAAGCATGAGTCATTCAAGACACAGGAACAGACAATTCAATGTTTTATCAATTTACTCTGAACATTATTCAATTTCTTTGTTCAATCTAAACTCAAATTACAGTTTAGCTTAATAGACACAACAACCTGAATTCAAATTTAGCCTCTGATCTTGAACCAGTCTACAATAAATTATGTATTTCCCGTGCTGTAACACCTCACTCTATATCACAAGACCAAACATAAATGGAGCGATGGGTTTAAGCTGAAAAAAATTCAAATTCAGCTCTGGAGCTAAATTTTGAATACCTCAAAGTTCAGGGCTGTTTAGATCTGGCATTTTGTTTTCTGTCCATTATAAAGATGGAATCTTTTGGGAAAACTAAAATTCAGATCATGGATTCTAATTCCATGAGAATTTCGGGATGTTGGAATGTTCATTGTTGGCTCAAGCCTGTTTCCCATATAATGAAAATATTTAAAATATAGTTCATGGCCAGAAAAATAACTTCATACAAATTGAGGGAGAACATTAAAAAAACTCAGCTGTAATTTTTAAATGGTTTCATTTAAAAAAAAACAGCTGTTCAGGCTATCTACAGTTTGACTGCTTTTGGAGCTGTTAGATAACGGTAATTTGCATTGTTTGTGACAACTTGAATATGTTGGAGTTTTTCATATTTATTTTCTACCTGTTTTCTTTGGTCCCCTTACACCAATCAATTACAATGACTGCCAGAACTCATTAGCAAGCATTTCATTCCCTGCCATTGGATCAAATCTTCTGGGGAGGGGGAGGAGGAATCACATAAGAGATGGGGAACTCAGTTCTATTCAGAAGTGTTTTCCAAGTCATTTCTGGAAATAAGCCGAGTAGCTCACCTGCTAGCATTTCACTGCAAGAACTTGACATGTGAAAGTCAAGCTGTTAGTTTTGACTGGACATATAGGTCACAGGGTATTTGTTTCTGTTCCCAGACTGGGTATGTCTGCACTTAAAACACTCGAGCGGCATAGCTGCAGCTCCACCACTTGCAGTGTAGACACTCACTACACCGACAGGAAGGGTTCTCCCATTGCTGTAGTTAATCCACCTACCTCAGAGGCAGTAGCTAAGGCGACAGAAGCATTCTTCCATCAACCTAATGGTGTCCACACCGGGGGTTGAGTTGGTATAGGTATGTCTCTGAGGGGGTGGACTTTTCACACCCCTGAGCAACATAGCAATCCCAATGTAAGTTTCCAGGGTAGACCAGTCCTTAGAATCAAATTTTCAGTGCAAAATTTGAAAATTAGGAATTTTTAAAATTAGAATTTAAAAATTTGAAACTTACTTTCCACAAATATTTGTGGAAAGGATTTAATCAAGCCCAGATTAACTAATATGTATTTGTGCACTTGTATGGGGCCCCCAACCACTTGGACAGTTTTTTAACCGCCCAACTGCTTTTTTCCCCCCATGCTTCTGGTTGCAGTGTGCTTGGGGGAGGAGGTCCCTTGTAACTTACGAGTTATTTGTGAGTTATAAGTGGGAATAAAATGCCATCACATTGCATCCAGCAACTGTTGCTGTGCACACACATGGCGGCACCAGCAGTTGCTTCCACTACGGCGTACAAGTAATGTGGCTGCTGGGAGTGCTACCAGCATGGCACTCAGGTCCTGCTCCACATGCTGGTCCCTCAAATGGTCGCTCCTACTTCTCTCGGTGCCAGGAAGCAGGACGGACCCGATGCTCACCAGCAGAACAGGGTAAGGAGTGAGGACCAGAGTGTGGAAGGCAGAGGCGCCTGGGAGTTTGGGAGAGGATGGTAGGGGGGCTCCCTGGACTGAGATTCCTGGAAGGGGGTGGGTATTGGGGCTTATGCCCTGGGGGGGGGGGTCAGGCTGATGGGAAGGTGCCTCAGAGGGGAAGAGGATGGTCAGGCTGGTGGTGGTGATGGGGCACCTGGGAGAAGAAGAGGAGGTTCATGCTGGTGGGAGGTGGGTCAAGGGTGAGTTTTCTGATTCTCGGATGTGGCAATCCTATTTGGGCCCCAATCAGGTGTGGCTCAGGCACACACCTCCACCCCAGGTCATGACTCATGATAGAGAGTGGGCATGCCAAACTTCAGTGAGTGGCATTGCGACCTGGTGCCCGGAGTTGCAGCACTGTTCAGGTTTGGTGCTGTAGGCAGATGCACAGGGAGGTTTGGCCCCTAGGCTACCGGGCCTCTTCTCAGCGCCCTCCCAGATGGCCATAGTGCCATGAAAGAGTGGGGGGGGAGGGGAGGTTCTGGGAAGGGTCTAGTTTTTCAGGTCCCTTTCTAGGGTTCAGCTCTTCTTTGGCTCATTTTGATGTCTTGCTGGCACTGATGTCATGAGCCATCAGAGACATGGTGTCCTCTTGGGGGTCCTGGTAGTTGGATATCATGGCACCCAAGTCCACTGTTATAGGAGGAAAAGCACCAGCTTTCTTGCTCACTCAACTGCTGAAGCCCAATCCCACAATCAGTGTCTGAGTCAGTCCCTTATTTGTATTAATTCAGATCAAACTTGTGTCCAGACCCAACGAAGAGCCCCCTTTCCCTGCCTGTTTTTCAAAAGGCAGCAGAATGTCAGGAGGCTCAAATATTCAATGCACTAATGTCCTTGCTCTTTTCTGATTTGTATGGTCTCCAGCAAATTCCACTTTCACCAGGAACCCCTTCCCTTATAACTGGGGAGCCAGCTCGGCCTGTTCGAGTTCATTTCTAAGTCACAGTTCATAAATACACACACGTGATTAGCCTACGTAACATAGCAGATGTTTCCCACAGCAAAAGAAGAGAGAGAGGTGGTATTCGGCTTTAAAAAATCCAGTTGCCATGTATATTTAAATATTTTAGATCTATTAATATATTTTAGATTTTGTCTTCTCCAATCTCATAACAATTAATGGAGATGTTCTCATATTCACAGACTGTATATCACACACTCTGTGTAGTTTAAGGAAGGTGTGTGGGGGTTGGGGCACTTTTCATGCACAGGGCCTCAAAATTCTGAGCTTGACCCTGCAAGCTGCTGATATGACTCAAATTAAAAGAGTGAGTCGTTGTCTCCATCTACTGGCTTTATCCCACTACTGTTTCTAGCTAACAGACTGATGCCTTTATCTCAAGCAGCAGAGGTACATACATGCTTTTAGCGCTGAAGGTCCCGGGTTCTCACTTCACTGACAGCTCAGGCCAGGCCTGTTACACATCAGGGTTCAGTACCTTGCTGGATCAAGCCCTAAATGCATTATGTCAGCAAACATTCCTGTTTGTAGAGTCAGTCACTAGCTAGTGATGGAAAGTAAACCTGAGATGGGTGTGAATAGAGCCAAAGGGTATTTGTTTAAAAATGTGAATGGGTGTGTGGAAAAGCTTTTACAGCATTCCTGCAGCTCTGATTAGCAGAGATTCATTGTGCTTTTATACAGCCAGTCATCTACAGCAAGAACTGTCCTGGGAGAGGCAAAGGAACCTTTCTATTATGGGGAAGTCTCCCACACTTGGGGGAGATGAAGAGGGGCTATTGGAAGGGAACATATGCTGAAGAGAGTAGGTTTGAGGAAGGAAGGAGTGGGGTTTGGGGAAGGGCAGGGGTGAGAAGAATGAGAGTCTAAGGTAGCATGAGGCAAAAAAAAAAAAATCAGTAAAAGCCAGAAAGAGTCCAGAGCTGCAGCTGGGGAATGAATGGGGCGGATATGAAGTAATTTCGGCTCTGACATTGGAGGATATTGCACAGGCTACAAAATTGCCTCCCCCACTGTTGCTATGTTGTTCTAGCTGGGGCCTCAGGCAAAGTGAGGCTTTTAAGCTTGCCTGCCAGGGCCCTGGTAATGCAGGCCATACTGGAGGTCAGTGGGGAGGTTGCAGGATGAGGGGGGCACTGCCATGATTTTAGCCCTGGTACTCCTGAGCAAATTCCCTGTGATCTGGGTAAATACCGTTAGCCAGGAGGACCTATGTCACCCTTTTGCCTGGTGGAGTCAGCAGCAACAAGGGACAGGTTCAATATCTAGGGGTTCCTTTCAACAATATAATACAGAACTGGCTCAAGTCCCCACCCAGTAACCTGGGAAAATGACACACCCCAACTGGGTGCCTCTAAGAGGCAATACTTCCCCACTCACAATTAGAGTCTGAGTATGAAAAAGAAAACTTAATTTTTTTTAAAATGGGGGAGGGGGAGAATCCTGCATTAATACGGGGAAATTCCACAAGCATGATTTGCAAGCATATGGCCATGAGCAAAACACCCGCCCCAGAGTACGTTGGCAGTGAAAGTCCAACAAACAAATGTTCCTTTAACTTGCCACTCCCCTCTCCCTCCACTGCACCCTTCTCACAGTTGTCCTTGGTCAGCAAAGACCCAGAGTTCAGAGGTGCATTTGTGTGAGTTCACCTCCCATCTTTTGAGGGGGAGGGAGAAGGCATTGAGCAATGCCTCAACTGCTGCTGTGCTGTTCACTCTTCATTGCCACCTGCTGTGTCATCCACTCTGTCGCTGCACCACTGCATCACTGTTCACTCTGTCGCTGCACTGTCATTCATGCTGCTGTTGCGTCATTCTACTACAATCTCCGCAATGTTTTGAGGCCCCACCACTTAACACAGCTCTCAGTTATTTCAGCAGTTAGTGGAGGAGCCTCACTACTAGGGCAAGCAGGTCAGTCTCTCTCATTAGAGATGCTGCCCCACTGATAATCTGGTTATCAATTATTTCAGCTCTGGGGATGCATATGTAAGCAGGGTCTGAATGAACTCTCCCCTGACAGCTAGTTCGGGTGTGGGAGAGACTTCAGGAGCAAACTGTATTTACATAAACACACCTATCCAGCAGACAGGAGTTGTGTAGCTCCAAGTGATCAGCTTTGTTGGGTTACAAATCACTTTAGTATGGTATGCAGGGGTAGTGAAATGTTGTTATCTTCATTATATGACTAAAGGGGAGCAGAACTGTGCTGAGCTAGTCCTGACTGAGGGGTCACCCTCACCTGAAAGGAACTCACTAAGCCAGGGGCTCACATGCCAGAGCCTTGTGAAAGTTAGAGGCATAGGGATAGGGGTAGCAGCTAGAAGGTGTGCATGCTCCTTAAGGGTTCCTGGTCTGGTCTAACCTATTTCTCACCACTGTTCAAAGATAGATATAAAGAGGCTTTAATAGGAGCCTTTTTTGTTATTTTAAAGTGCTCAAATGAAAACTAAAATCACTTGTGGTGGGGTAGTGTTTCTGTTCAGCCTGTAAAGAGCTGAAAATCACGAAGAGACTGATATGCAGAGGTCACAGAAGAGAGGCAGGTGAGTGACAGTCAGCTGGTAAATAAGCAGCTGGTGAGGTAGCTAGTGGAACAAGTGGCTGGTGGGGTGGCTGGCGGAGAGGAACCGCAACTGGTGAGATGGATGGCAGAGAGGAAAATAGCAACTGCCTGGCAGCAAGAGATGGTGTTGAGTAGGAGAGCAAGCTAGATGTTAGAGAGGTCATGTATCAAAGTGAATTTCTTGGCAATGGTATTCTAAAGGGAGATGCCCTCCAGAACAGACAGAACACACTTATGGAAGGTTGTTAGGCTGCTGTTTTTCGCTCCATCATTCCTACCTAGGTTAAAGCATTTTTCTAAATGAATCATAGCGGATGCTTTATGACCTTTCAATACACAGCCACGGTCATTAATAGTGTCTCTCATTAACTCTCCCCAGGGAAACCCATCCCTGAAGAGCCATTACCCAACTACAAACTGGTTTGCATTTCTTTGCCCTAACTGTTGCTCAGTGGAAATAGCTCACGTCGCATTTATTCAGATTAAGTCTCTGACATAAGAAGCACACACAATTTAGAGCAAAGGGGAATGTCAACATACCACAGAGGATAAATTATTGTCTAGAAAAAGAAGGGCAGTCTGGTGGCTAAAGACCAGACCTAGGAATTGGGAGATGTGACCTCCATTCACAGCTCTGTGATGCTTCCTTCATGACCTGGATCAAGTCTCTATACCTCAGTTTCCCCATATGTAGAAGCACTACCTCAGCAGCAGTTGTTAATCTTCATTCATTAATGTGCATAAAGGAATTTGACATCCTTAGACTGAAGTTGTGATATCAAAATGCTGATAATTTTGTTCATCATCACATATTACATTAAAAGACTTTTAATAAAGTTGCAAAGTCAAGCATTCAGATTTTGGGAAATACCAGAATTAAAGTTGCCTGTGCCATCTTAATTCAGTCTCATTGTGCATATGTATTATGGTACAGTCTTAATTACATACTATTTTTTCCACTGGACCCCTGCCTCCTTCAGTGCACAGGATAGATGGTGCTCCAGGAATGGGTAGCTATTCAATAATATTTCTTATTATGCTCATCATTCAATGGGTGACCTATTGCCTTATTTACTGCAAACTAGCCAAACCCTGCACTTTTAATACAGAATTATTAATTTTCTCCGTTTTCTATTACATTTATCATTGCAGTATGAGCATTGCACAAACATTAATGGTTTTATCTTTACAATGTTCAAGTGTATTAATACCTCCAATTTACAGCTGGGAAACTACGGCTCAAAGATTAAGGCCAAAATTGTAATGTGGCCACTAATTGAACAGAGTGTCAGACAGGAACTGTCTGGTTACATTGTTAACTTCTAACAAGATATAGGTAAACATAGACTACATAGACATAGACAATCACTATCTTCTTCCAATTCTTTAACAATACAAGCCTACATTTCAAAGCTCTAGTCTAACATGGCTTTCCTTGCTATTTATAAGGAATAGCCCTAATTACAATTTACATACTTTCCCAATATGTCTTTAAAGGTAGAATTTAGGGCAGGACCTGTTGCCACCTGAGGAAGACAAGGAACCTGAGTGGGCCAGCCTCTACTCCACTCTGGCTCCATGGCTCGCTAGGAATATCAGCTACTGGCTCCTTCACAGAGCTGTGAACATGTGTGTGTGTGTGTCATAGTTCATGAACTCTCCCGACACCTGTCCCTTGTGTGGCGAGAGGGACACTCTGGCACACATCTGTGTAAAATGCATCAGGTTGCAGCCCCACTTCCAGCTCCTTCAGAACCTCTTACTGAGGTTCTGGCTGCAGTGTTTCCCACACCTCTTGATTCTGGCCCTGAGAATGTACAGAGAGCTTTTGGGCAGAGTGCTGGCTGAAAAGGGCTTGGAGCTGTGAGCAAAGAAACTAGCTCCACTTTGAGACCTGTGTGTTCAGGGAAACAGGATTTTGTACATTCTTTATTAATAAACAGGATTACCTCAAAGAAATACCTAACTTCATCAACAATTTCTCCTCCTAGCAGAAAGAACCCCAAAGCCCTGAACTTCAGCCAGCTGCTCATGTAAAAAAGGATTACAATATCCTGAGATCCTATATAACTCACTAGTTATAGTCACTTTTTAAGCCAATTCAAAAAGTTATAGTTTTATTACTTTTAATTTTAACAGTTAGGCATATCTTAACTAAGACAGAGCTTGCAGTTTGTAATAGCCGATCATGAGGACCTCAGGCTTGTTCTATCAATGCAATTAGATAAAATTGTCATCCAGGTGTGTCTAAATATAATTATAAATGTGATCCCCAGTTTCCCATCTCCTGGAAGTCTGGACTGAGCTTTTCGGTGGTCCTTCACCACAGACTACAACAATAGTGGCTACCAGAGCCCTCTGACACCATTTCCCAGCATGCCTGTGTAACCCACACACCTTCTGGGTGTGGTGTTCTGTCCCCTCTAGTGGCACTGAGACCACTTAGAGAGAGTAATGAGTTTGCTCTACAGGCTTTTAGCTCATGCGTTAGAGGCTCTTGCTTTAAGCTCCAGAGGTCCCAGGTTCGATCCCGCCCGCTGATGACCAGGATCTGTTGGCGTTACACTCAGGGGTGGAGATAGAATGGACTAGAAACTCCTGTGAAGGTCAATGGGATGCTTCTGCACGCAGTGATATGAACAGGTAGTTTGCTGGGCCAGTAATGAGCCAGGGTTACTCACCCCTCAGTGGGAGAAGACAGCCTGACACAGAGACAAAGAAAGAAAAACTAGTTTTAGTTTTGGGAACTGAGAGAGAAGCAGAATCGCTCAGGAAATCTCTGATTAACTCCTACAAAGGAAGCCTGAACGGCTGTGGGATCTAGTGCATGCATCAGGCAGTTCCAGCCCTACTGAGACCCCACCCAGCACCAGCTCCCAAGAGCCAGACAAGACCTACACAAGACTAAATACCAGGCTTCCCAGTTCAATTTGCCATACAGGCCACAACTTGTAACACTGACATCCCTGGGTGGGTGGGTCATCAGCAGCGGGGACCAAACCTGGCTCCTTTGTCTGAAGTCCTGTGGAGGTCCTGGCTGGCTCTCGGTAGTGAGCACCGGAGTTGGAACTCTGTCACTCTGGACGCTGCACTCTGCAGGGATGGAACTGCCAAACCCATGCTGTAGGTCCATTGCAGTTCAAAGACTCCCTTTGTGGAGAGTGGGAGTTAATCAAAGACTCCCTGAGCTGTTCCGCTTTTCTCTCAGCTCCCAACTTCAACAGCTCAAAACTGAAATCAGGATGTCTTTGGACAGATGTCCGTTCTGTAGTTTTAGTACTGGTGACTAACTGTCCAATTGGCAATAGGCAGTTTCTGTGGAGTCTTGTGAGGTCCTCTCCTCACACAGACCGCTACTTGTAACACAAACACACAGGGTGAGTTGTCAGCAGCAAGGACCAAATCTGGGGACCTCAGGATCTTAACGTATGAGGCTCTAAAGGACTTGTCTCTTAATTTCGTAGTGTAGACATACCCTTAGTCAGGGCTGTACCAGGATCATCAATCTTTAGTTGGCCTAGCCACCACTAGAGGGGGAGAGAGGGCATACAAGCTAGGCATAGTTTACATAAAGAAAGGTTTTTAGTAGTTCTGTCATTAAAATTAAGTGACCAGAATGTCATAAGTTCTGAGCATTCACTGTAATACATGCACCATATACAGCTCATTTATTTCTCACATTTGTATGCTACTAATCATCATAGCATCTGCATGCTATAAGGATATGCCATCATCTCAGCTATGAGAGCATTTCAAAGCCAGGAGAAACTATAGGAGGAACCAGAATATTTACTAGATGGAAACAGGAGGAGTACTATGTGCAGCAGTTAGCTATAACACTGACCATTTTAGAGCTGCAATTGGTTGTATCTTCCAGGTTGAAAGGGCCAGCTACCAGAGTGAAGCATGCCAGGAAAGTCCCTTAAAAAGAGAGAGGCCAAAGCACAGAGCTCAGTGGATGAGCATACAGCTGAAGACAAGGCAACTCCAGTGAAATGGGATAAGTTCCCCTTTGTGGGCTGTAATATAAAAAGCCTTCTATTTGGCAATCAAACAGGGTGGGGGTCAGTTAAAGGGCAATGGTTCAGGTGACCACGTAAGCAAGACTTTAGGTTTCAGCAATTCCATGCTAAAAGGAAATGCAACTTCTGTGGCTGTGGAACTTTGGACACTTACCAAGTCTTAGAAGCACTTATAAGCAGAGTGGAACCCTGATTTACTATTATTGTTTAGATCAGTTTGTTTCTTATGGTATCTTGGAATTGAGTGATCACAAAGGTTTACAATAACTAACATATTGTAGGGTTACCATATTTCAGCAAGCAAAAAAGAGGACGGGAGGAGCCCCGCCCTAGCCCCGCCCCTGTCCTGCCCTAGCCCCACCCTTGCCCCACCCACTTCCCGCCCCCCTCAGAACCCTCAACCCTCCCCCCCACTCCTTGTCCCCTGACTGCCCCCTCCTGGGACCCCTGCCCCTAACTGCCCCCCCAAGACTTCACCCCGTACCTAAGCCTCCCTGCTCCTTGTCCCCTGACTGCCTCCTCCTGAGACCCTCTCCCCAATCCTAACTGGCCACCTAGGACCCTACCCCCTACCTGTGCCCTGATTGCCCCAACCCTTATCCACACCCCCAGACAGACCCCTGGGACTCCCACATCCCATCCAACCACTCCCCACCCCCTGACAGTCTCCCCCAGAACTCCCGACCCATCTAAACCCCTCTGCTCCCTGTCCCCTGACTGCTCCGATCCCTCTCCCCACCCCTGCCCCCTGACAGCCCCC